>NC_137820.1:59400417-59635417 GCF_963921795.1 Nannobrachium achirus | reverse complement strand
ACTACAGCGTGTCAACAGTTCGCTTGCTTGAGTCTATCGAGGCCTAGCTAATGGAGGCCCTGTGAATGGTCCTGCAACCACGGGTGCAACAGCCAACAATTACCTTTCACATTGATTTGTTTGTGTCATGCATGTGCGTGTGTGTGTGTGTGTGGCCCACCAAATTTTGGGCCCTGGTACAAGGATTCACTCACATTTTGTGCTTTAACTATTGGAAAATAGCAGATATACAAGCTCACAGCGCGCTGCGAGCTTGTAGATCTGCTATTTTTTGAAAAATCTTGAAGATTTCTTTGAATATTTCAATATTCCTATAAGATAGGTTTTTTGAAAAAAAATGTGAAGGACCCCCAAAATGATATGTATTTGACCACGAACCCCCATCTCAAAATATTTAGTTCCAGGGACCCCCCCCCCCCCCAGAACAAACTTTGAGTTACAAATGTTCGCTTAAAATATTCAAAGATTTGCAGCGGCACTCGGTGCCGCGCTGTGAGCTTGTATATCTGCTATTTTTCAATAGCTAAAGTATAAAATAATTAAGGCCCCTCCACCTTGGGCCCTAGTGACTCAGTCCCACTTTCCCCCCCTTGTGACACCCCTGTGTGTGTCTGTGCTGTATACTGTGTACCTGCAGGCCCAGATCAATGTGGGTGGAGTTGAGACTGTAAGCAACTTCAGAGGCTTCTCCCCTGAGAGTGATGTCATAGACGGGCCCCTCTTCCACGTGGCACTGTGCCAACACCTGGCCGCTGACGTGGGCGTGGCCGTAGAAGGTGAAAGTGACCAACTGGCTGGCGCCAGGCTGCAGCTGCCCGTAAATTGGCAGGATATCAAACACCTGGATATACAGAGAGAGAGAGAGAGAGAGAGAGAGAGAGATAGAGAGAGAGAGGGAGGGAGACGCATACATTTTAATTTGGTCACATCTAAAAATGGATGCTTTGGAGCTTAAACCCCATATACCAGTACATCGATGTCTGGGGACTTTTCCCTTATACACTAAATCTCTTTAGCAAACCTTTCGGAAAGTAGCACATCTCACAACACTTTGCCATGTCAGATGTAAGACACATAATGAGCTTGTAATGTACTGTAATTTAGGCTCCTTTCTCTATTTCCTGAGTGGTTTCAACCCAAACGTTAATTATCTCTTCAGGGTAGCCTGCTGCTCATTATACCTCCAAGTAAGGTTCATGAAACCTTAAGTTTCATGAAAATGTTCTTCGGTTATTTTGTTCACAGTAAGTCAGACAGACAGACAGACAGACAGACAGACAGACAGACAGACAGACAGACATGCAAGCACGCACGCACACACAAACCCACATTCACACCGACATAAAAAACACGCCGAAAAAGCGCATATGAGCGCAATTCTGTGCGCCTCCAGGTCGCGAGGCTGTTGTTGATTGACAGTCACTCTGTTGAATCACTTCCCTGTCATTCCCCACAGCCCTACCTACACGCAGAGCCGCGCTGCTTTCATTGGCTTCGGGAGCTCACGCACGCACAAGATTTGAATGAAGTCGGTCGCGCCGAGCTTTATTCAAATTTCTCAGTCGGTCTGATGCGTGCGCTCAGCGTGAAATTGGGCGTTTTTGACGTATGGCGCAAGTCGGGCTCCACGCCAGCCCCCTTTGGAAATGAATGGTATATACGTGCGCAAACATACGCAACACCAGCTCAGTGTGAATAGGCCTTAATGGCTGCATGTGTGTGTGTGTGTGTGTGTGTGTGTGTGTGTGTGTGTGTGTGTGTGTGTGTGTGTGTGTGTGTGTGTGTGTGTGTGTGTGTGCACGCGCGTGCGTGCGTGTGCTGATATGTACCTCTTCCACACCGACAGGGCTACATGCAGTGCTCTGGGCCTCCAGCAGGGGGCTGGGGGGGAGAGGAGGCTCTTTTGGGGAGCCCCTCCCCTCTCTGGTCCAGTTCTCTGGGTCTCTCTTCTCCCTCTCCTCCTCCTCCTCCTCCTCCTCCTCCTCCTCCTCATCTTGCTCCTCCAGCAGGGAGAATGTGGGACCCTCAGCTTCTCTACAAGGCAGAAACAAAAGCAAAGAAAAAAATATATTTGATTTGTTTGTTTTCGCTAATGATGAAATGAAAAGACAATCTAACTCAGGGGTCTTCAACGTTTTCAGGCCAAGGACCCCTTAGCTGAGAGAGAGAGATGAAGCAGGGACCCCCTCTACATAATTGTATAAATGTGTGATGCAGATTTTCATTGATTTCATAGACTTGTTTGACAGCAGTTGGATTCGTGTTTTTTAGTTAACTTGACCTTTCACTATGTACTTGGTCTGCTCCTTTTTACCTCTACACCAGACCTATTTGCTGAAAATAGCCGATCTACAAGAGCTTGTAGATCTGCTATTTTTGGCTAAAGTTCTCCTCAGAATAAGGATGCCAAGGGTTCAAGTTGTTCATTTAAAAGAATGATCCTATCACAAAGATTTGGCGGCCCCCCCTGTAGTAACTCTGAGGACCCCTAGGGTCCCGGACCCCCTGTTGAAGACCCACGTTCTAACTAATAAAATAAATAGATAAATAAAATAGGTGCAATAAATAAATAAAATAGGGATTGGATTATAGGGCAATGTATAAAATGCCCTATAATGTATAGAATGACTGCTATATTTACAAATGCAGGGTTTCCCTGCAGTGCAGTCCACCAGTGTAATCAACACTGCAGTCCATTGCATACCACACACATGTAACACAATACCTTAAGTGCAAGTAACATAGTAGAATATCTTTATCATCATCTTCCACTCATAATCCAACCCACTCCCTCTCTTTCTGTCTCACCCTCTGTCTCTCCTTTCCTCTGGAACCCCTCTGGAAGCATTCATCAAGTTCATTAAACAGTGTTCCATAATTAAGAGGAATTTTAATAGGCAAGCAGGGGGGAAACAGGTCAGGAGAGATTGTAGTTTTGAAGTGCATACATATGGAGGGGAATGAAAGAGATTCAGTGAGTGTGACATCAGCTTTGGACAAGCACACAGCTAAATTATGAAACACAGAATATATTTTGCAACATGTGTGTGTGTACGGGAAAGTTTGCAGCATGCTCGTGTGTGTGTGCGTGTGTGTGTGTGTGTGTGTGTGTGTGTGTGTGTGTGTGTGCGTGCGTGTGTGTGTGTGTGTGTGTGCGTGCGTGTGTGTGTGCGTGTGCGTGTGTGTATTAGGGATGGGACGATATGAAAATTTCATATCACAATTATTGTGAGAAAAGAAATCGCGATTTATGATATTATCGCGATAATCAAAATCCATTATCCTGGGGAGGAACATATGCCAAAAAATTGCCGATCTACAGCAAAGACATTTGATAGAGAGTGAAAAAAGACATAGGCTACGTACGTATATTATACCTTTTACCAATTGTAGAGTGTTTAACGGGTACCGGATATGCAGCTTGGCAAATAAAAGGTGAATTGAACCCAGTGCATGACGGAGGACGATAACACGATGAATTAAATATCCACAATATGATTATTGTGAGTGTTTTTTATCATAATAAACGATAATATCGCTTATCGTCCCATCCCTAGTGTGTGTGTGTGTGTGTGTGTGTGTGTGCGTGTGTGTGCGTGCGTGCGTGTGTGTGTGTGCGTGCGTGCGTGCGTGCGCATGCTTGCTACAGTGCTAGTCTTTGTAATCAGTGCATGGTACAGACGTGGCCAGCAGGGGGCACTGTGGTACGGGCACTGGGCAGTACCATGATGATGGTGCAGGGATCGGGTCAAACATCCAGAATCTGCTATCAGCACCATTTCAACAAATCACAGGGACCAGGCAAAATACTCCAGGATGCAGTCGTGCATGAAATGCCATACTGTAGGTTTGAGACCTAAAATAATATGGCACATTCTTTTTGCATGATGAAAACTCAACACAAGATCTCTCAGAGAGCGTTTGGCTCAAATTGAATAATATCGTCGGGGTCTCAGGAGAAGTTGAGCGCGCGCCACTGATGCGGACAGAGGAGCAGATGGCGAGATAGCAGCACATGATGAGTCTGCAAGAACCCGTCTCACAAAAGAAACATCCGCCTCTTGCACACACCCAGGGAAAAGAGAGGACAAATACTACACATTCACTAGCACTGATGGAACAGTTCAATCAACTGTGTGCGCGCGCGTGTGTGTGTGTGCGTGCGTGCGTGCCATGCGTATGTGTGGGCACGTGCACTTTTATTCTAGCACACTAATAATCTACACATGAAAGATGGAGGAACAAAGAACATCTCACTCTAAGCAATCTGTCAGCAAAGACAGGGAACACAAGAGAGAGAGAGAGAGAGAGAGAGAGAGAGAGAGAGAGAGAGAGAGAGAGATGAAAAGTCATGGAGTGAGAGAGTGAGAGGGAGGTGGGGTTATTCTGTATATATCTGATTACAACAGGAGATAGTTACTGATGGGATTGCAGTGTGTGTGTGTGTGTGTGTGTGTGTGTGTGTGTGTGCGTGTGCGTGTGCGTGTGTGTGTGCGTGCGTGCGTGCGTGTGTGTGTGGTGTGAGAGAGAGAGAGAGGGAGGGAGAGGGAGAGAGATGTCACCTCTAGAGAGATGGATATCATTGCAACTTTGTAGCTGACAGATAAAGTTGGATTTGTCCAGGTTTTATATCTCTATTATACGCGGTGTGCTCTGGGGCGGCCAGGGGTAAAGTTACTGCCCACCTCCGCAGAGACGCCCGATTTGAATTCTCTGTGGTTGTATATCCGACTGGGCCGGACGTCCATGCGTCCATAGGAGAGCTACAAGCCGGGTGGGAGGTCGATATCTATTGCTGTGTTCTTGGGACACCTATAGGTTAGGTTGTTCCGGGCGCCTGTCAACAGGAGTGTGTAACTATGAGGAACAGGGTGTCCTCCCGGTGAGGCTCCTTCCTCACTGGCAGGGGGAAAAGGCGTGGCAGACGATTCCACGCGTATCGGAGGAGACATGTGGTTTCAATACCATCCCCATCCAGGGACGTGCAGAGAACGTTAAGAGAGGCAGGGCCTGACATTTCTAAAAGGGCCTTTTGGTGAAAATATTGAAAATAGTCGACCTTCAAGCTCACGAGCTTGGAGGTCGACTATTTCCGGTGCTTGATACCACACTGAACTAAGCATAATCAAGTCAATACTGGAGATGTGGCGTAAAACGGCATGGATTTCTACACGGAGAGGGCAATTCTTTCAACTTTAGATGCTGCATTCAAGTTCAGGAGAGTTTGGACAACGACATTCTCTTGAATGCCGCCTTCAGGTATGGCAATGGAAAGAGGGCATTTGCCTTTCTTTCACCATAGTAAAAACGGGCATTCATGGTCTGGAGGGCACTTTTTACAGACGGATAAAAGGGCAGGGGCTCAAGCCCCCTTGGATATCTATGTGTGCACATACCTGTCCCCATCCATAAGACCAACCAGTAGGGGTCAGCAGTGACAACAAAGTGTTTGGGGACATCAGGAATTGGCCATAATGATATGTGTACAGGGAGTAGGGGAGCGGGCTCAGTACGCATTGTTGAAGGTCAGTGTTTCTGGCGTAGTGCTGTCATTTTTCATCACTTGGCGACGCCCCGACAGGAGGTCCAGCTGCACATACTGTAGTCGGGTACAGATCCAAATCTCTTGAGTTTTGAATCAAGCTTGGCAGGAACTGTTGTGTTGAACGCTGAGCTGAAGTCCACATAGCATACAACAACTATACTCCCATCCAGATGAGAAGCGTGGCAGTGTGAAGATCCATGGCAATTTTGTCATCTGATCTATTTTGGTGATATGCAAACTAGCCATGGGGCAGGCAACATGGAACAAATGAAGTCCATCACCAACCTCTGTAGGCATACTGACAATTGAGGAGAGGGTGGAATCTCTCCAGTCACTTAGACAAGTTACCTTTTGCTGCTGGGGAACAGGCACACATGTCTCTGTGCAAGTCAGTTTACAGTTTACAGTTTAGGCATTTAGCAGACGCTTTTAATCCAAAGCGACTTACAATAAGCAGGTAATACACATCACTATAATAAGCAACATAATATGTCAGTACAACAATATAACAATATAACAAATGCATAAATATCAATCTAGAAAAAACTATAACATAGGTAGACCATGCACCTAATCAGTAAAAACACTTATAAAACCTAAAAGAAAATGCTATCTAACTGCATGTATGGTCATTGAGGGAAGGGGGAGTGTTACAGTAGTGCTATGGGTTTAGGTGGAGTCTGAAGAGATGAGTCTTCAGTCCGCTGCCGAAATCTTTTGTAACCTCGGAGGTGTTTAGTGGGCTGGTCTTGTGAGGTCGGGCTATCTCCGGCGGTTTGGGGGTGTTTAAGTCAAACCGAGCAAAAGAAAATAGGCATTCAGCTCACCAGGGAGGGACTTTGAGAGGGGCTGTGTGTTACACAACTGACTCCTCTGATGCCCTGTATTTTTTTGTAACCCCCAGTTAATCTTCCACAAGTTTCTTGTACTCCCGCTTGCCCTGTTTGAAGGCTCTTTGGAGGTCAGAGTGGGATTTCTAATAATCCGCCATGTTCACAGAGATGCACAAGCACATTGCCATTACCCCGTGGTTCCTGGTTGGGATATATCCACGTGAATCATCTCCTCTGGTTGTTACTTAACCCATTTAGGCCTAGGATTATTGACTGCTTTAACTACTGAAAAATAGCAGATATACAAGCTCACAGCGCGGCACCGAGTGCCGCGCTGCGAGCTTGTAGATCTGCTATTTTTGAAAAATCATGATATTTCTCTGCAAGTATTTGAATATATCCATTTAAAAGCGAACATTTGTAACTCAAATATTTGCTTCTGGGGGTCCCTGGAACAACATATTTTGAGATGGGGGTCCGCGGCCAAATACATGTAATTTCGGGGGTCCTTGACATGAAAAGGTTTGAGAACAACATGATTTAGAAGAAGGATTTAGAAGTCGGGTCAAAGCTCGGGTCAAAGATATTCAAAGACCGCGCTGTGAGCTTGTATATCTGCTATTTTTCTAAGGTTAAAGCATACAATAATGGTTAAAGTGGTTAAAATCTAACGTGACTTGGGCGCGTTCCAGGTATTTGAGAGATAAAGGTGCTTCATTGATCACACCCCTTTCCCCCCTGGGCACCCAGTCACGCTATTATCTGTGTCTAAGATGTCGGTTACAGTTTTCAGAAGTGTGCATCTACAAAAAATGCAGCCCCTGTCGAGACCATTATTTTTAGTTCTATAAAGCCATAAAACCACCAGCCAAAAAAACACAAACACACAGCTGACCTTACCTGTTAGAGTCCAGCTTAGAGTTAGTGTTCATTTTATGTAACCGGCCAAGTTCTCTATTATCCTCTTGAGTGCTAGTTTTGCCATCATCACCCACCTCTGGCTCTTCAGCAAACCTGGAACAGACGGAAGCATTGTAAGGTAAAAGACACGTTGTTTTGTACAGTTTATCTGTGATGTATCAACGAGAAAACAACAGAAATGTAAGCCATGTGATACTTCGTAGGAAAGCATATGTCAAGCTAGGTCAAATGCTGAGTAAAATGCTATTTCTCCCCATCAGGCACTGTAGAATAAGTATCTGCTAAGTACGCTAGCCAGCAAGTCCTTCTAAATATATTAACATTTTATTTCCATTAAAACGATATTTATCTGTATTGTATGATAGCCCCCACGGTTAAAAACAGATTGAAAAACAAATGTCTGAAAGTTTGTTTGTTTCCCAGACACTGATGAAGCTCCCTTCCACAAGGAGATCCACTTCAGTTTTACAGTCTTTACAGATGGCTGGGGGAAAACAATATCCAAATGTATATTTAGTCCTATTTTAGTCTCTGGACTCACATTTCAAATGGATTCACATAACCAGAAAAGTGCGCTCCTCAGAGTGCAGATCCCTGCCAGGCCGGGTTTGCCTACCCAGGGCTGTATCAGTGCTATAGGTTGCAGCAATCAAGACACGAGGGAGATGTGAGGGGGTTGTATGGCAGATGGTGCAACTGTTTGTGTTTGTGGTGCCCCCTCTGGGCGGAGGTGAAAGCAGTTTTGGAGGTGTCTATACCAGGATTCTTCAACGTTTTCAGGCCAAGGACCCCCTTAGCTGAGAGAGAGACGGAGCAGGGACCCCCACAACCTTTTCATAGATTCCATATGGTTTCATCGTTTGACAGCACAATCAGCATTGTATTTTGGATTCATGTCAATTTGTGTTTTCATATATTTAACCACTTGAACCGTCAACACTTAATAAACTTGACCTTTCACTCTGTACTTAGTCTGCTCTTTTCCCCCGCTACACAAAGCTTTTTGCCGAAAATAGCCGATCTACAAGCTCAAAACGCCTCGCAGCGCGAGGCGTTTTGAGCTTGTAGATCTGCTATTTTTGGCTTACGTTCTCAGAATATGGACCCCAGGGTTCAAGTGGTTAATATAAAAACGGAGAAAAACGTTTTTATCACACAAAGATTTGGAGGACCAAATGCATGTGCGTGTGTGTGCTCCTGCTCAAAAGGACTCAGGACTGTGTGTACCCCTGTGACACGACCAATACAACACTGCTCAAAATGGACAGAGACACACACAGGGACAATGATATACTGCAGTCCCTCGGCTTTGGCTGATCTGGTCTGGCGGGGATAATAAAACCAGAGTTGACCCTCATATAGAGTCCTTCATAGTTACTTTCTCATGGTTTGTTTACTGGCACTGAGGGACGGAAAGTGATTTAAATGTATTGAACCACCTCTATCTCTCAGTGGAGTAGGTAGAAAGAAAGAGTGAGCTGTATTGAAATCTCTCTCTCTCTCTATCTCTCTCTTTCTCTCTCTCTGTGTCTCTGTGTCTCTCTCTCTCTCTCTCTTTCTCTCTCTCTCTCTCTCTCTCTCGGGGCTGTGGTGTAATTACTGATAGGAGTGTTAAGTAGCTCAACAAGGCCAGATTGCATACATTTTGTGAGAGAGACAGAGACAGGCTCTGTGTGCATGTGTGTGTGTGTGTGTGTGTGTGTGTGTGTGTGTGGGGGCGTGTGTGTGTGTGTGTGGGTGGGTGCACCCACTCATGCGCGCGTGGGTGGGTGCGTGCGTGTGTGTGCGCGTGCATATGCGTGAGTGAGTGTGTGTGTGTGTGTGTGTGTGAGCGTGCGTGCGTGTGTGTGTGTGTGTGTGTGCGTGCGTGCGTGTGTGCGTGTACAGTACACGCACATACAGAACAGTAAGTGCATGTGAATACAATCCATGCATATACCAGCATCATAGTCAGAGTAGAGCAGAGTCATGGTTTAATTAGGAGGATGGCCTATGAGACAAACAGATTTAAACGGAGGTCATAATCTAGAAGAATGGAAGGATGAATCAAAGGATAGAGAAGAAAGTTAAAAGGGAATAGGAGAAAGCGGATGAGGATTAGCTGTAGAGCCGCTGAGAGAGAGAGAGAGAGAGAGAGAGCAGTGGTGTCAGTTCAGAAAAAGCTAAGGTATGGCAACATGACTGGTGTCTTGAACGCGCGCAAAGTGCCATACCTTATCAAGTACATTTTCTTTTTTTCCCCCCGTTTCTACGGTTTCTTGGGATGGATATGGCAGCCTGGAACGTTCAAGTGCAGCTAAACTTGGCATGTTATTAAATGTTCCACAATTAACAATAATGCATTGCACCTGTGCCGCTGACCTGTGGAACCTGGGAATATACCATTCTGTCAAGATGAATAAAAATGTGGGGAATATAATTATAATACCTTATTGAAGTGACCATTTTGTAGAATTTTGCATTTGTAGTTATTTTACTGTATTTTAACAACATAATAACCAGCACAGATAGACAAAGAGACATGCACGACACGTATTTATATTTAAGTAACTTTTATTTATATTTATATTTAAAGGGGCACTCCACCACTTTTCAACCTATCTTCATATAATAGGTCCTCACAATTTTCTTCTACTCAGTTTGGGTCTCATAGGAGAGCTGTGGGTGGGTCAAATCCTTCCTACCGGTGACATCATCAATGGGAAATGCAAGCTAATAGAAACTGCAGGCTTTCTATTCCTGAAAAAGTTGCAATGTTAAAGTGGAAGCCATTGTTCTCGTGATAATAAAAATCTTTTTTTTAAATATTATTATTTATTTTTTTTGTCAAACGATGATGTCACCGGTAGGAAGGATTTGACAGCTCTCCTATGAGACCCAGACTGAATAGAAAAAAATTGTGCTATTTTATTATGAACATTAGTGAGGACCTATTATAATGAAGACAGGTTGAAAAGTGGTGAACTACTCCTTTAAGTAAAGTTAGTAACTTTTATTTTCCCCCCTGGACCCAGGGAATGGCAGCTGCATACCCCTGCCATACCCAATTTACGCCCCTGAGAGAGAGAGAGAGAGAGAGAGAGAGAGAGAGAGAGAGAGCAGTGTTGCCATGTCCACTTATTAGAAGTGACTTTGGGCTTGTTTTTCTGTAAAGTTGCTTTCAGGGCTTGTTTCTAAAGTATAGTGGCTTATTCTGGCTTGTTCTGGGAGGGGGGTCAAGAAAGAAGGCAAAGATAAGTTAGGAAAAAGAGAAGGGGATTAAGGGGTGATAAATCTTGGCCTGCTGTGGTATTCACAACCTGTCCCGTGGAGGAGGTTAGCCAAGGCGAGGCTGGTGATCGAGGCGGCCTGTAATGTGTGCAAGGTACAGAATCAGTAGACCTGGCTTCTCTCCTCAAGGGACTTCATAATGGATTTGGCTTCTACTTCAGGTTAACCCATTTAGGCCTAGAATTATTGAATGCTTTAACCAGTGAAAAATAGCAGATATACAAGCTCACAGCGCGGCACCGAGTGCCGCGCTGCGAGCTTGTAGATCTGCTATTTTTGAAAAAGTCGTGAAAATGTGTGCAAATCTTTGAATATATGTATTTTCAAAGCGAACGTTTGTAACTCAAATTTTGCTTCTGGGTGGTCCCTGGAACTAAATATTTTGAGATGGGGGTCCGTGGCCAAATAAATATAATTTTGGGGGTCCTTCACATGAAAAGGCTTGAGAACCACTGACATACTGTAGTAGTCTCTCAAGAACAGACTAACTGAGCTCCAGTTAAGTGAAAAGGACCTTTTCTTTGACGATGGCCAGCCAGATTGCTGACATAGAAACATAGCTTTTTCAAAAAACCTTAGATGGAATCGGGTCAAAATTCTAATTTTCACGATTTTTCAAAAATAGCAGATCTACAAGCTCGCAGCGCATCACTCGGTGCCGCGCTGTGAGCTTGTATGTCTGCTATTTTTTATATCTGCTAATAATGATACACAATAATGTGTACCCGTTCTGAATGGGGTTAAAGTTATGGCTGGGACCACGCCGCTCTTCTCCCCCGCACCGCTTCGTTATAAAGCTGAGGTCAATTCTGCTCTTGCCTGTGAGTGCTGTACGGCTCGATATAGTGTGCTTTTGTCTAATCTTTTTCCAGAAATGCCATGGGCATGACACAGATAGAACAGAGGACAGAGGAGTTCCTTTTTTTCCTAATTATTTTCATTTCATTTGGTACCCAATGAGAAATGTCCCTCTTCGTTCAAGGAGTTGGGGGCTCTCATGGGAGCCACTAACGTCATGTGGTGACTCGGCTTTGGTCCCAAGTCCTAGTTTGAGACAGCAGACTGCTAGTGTTATTCTCATGGGGTTGCTTTAGAATCGAGCTAAATGTGCCAAATAAAATATTGCCATCTTTTCTACCGAGGCGAATCATAACTGCTACACTGCAGCACAGAGATTGCTATATTTTGGTTTGGGGCTGAAATTTAGTCAAGGATCTGTTCTTCTCTTAGCATAATTGCTAGAGTGTTGTATTGTGCCTGCACTCCAAGGCAAAGCTATTTTAGTCTGTTTACTGTTTTTGCTCTTTCTAGTCTAGACCAGGTAGGCCTTTCCTTATTGAAATCTGTGTATCAGTATCAGTATGTTAGTTAACCTCAGTACTGTATTAGTAGTACTGCGGTGCATGTTGGATTGTTGGTATAGTTATCAGTCAGTTCATCTTGACAATGTGTACAGTACAGACGATACACGATATTATCGTTTATCGTGATAAAAACGTTCACTTTGAAAATACATATTCAAAGATTTGCACACATTTTCACGACTTTTTCAAAAATAGCAGATCTACAAGCTCACAACGCGTCACGTTGCAACGGGTTGTGAGCTTGATAGAGAGTGAAAAGAAGACTGTATCAAGTACATATATTATAAGTACCTTTTACCAATTATAGAGGTGTTTAAGTGGTACCGGATTATGCAGCCCAGCAAATAAAAGGTGAATTGATCCCAGTGCATGACGGAGGACGATATCACGATAAATTAAATCTCCATGATACGATTATATAGGCCTAGAATTATTGAATGCTTTAACCAGTGAAAAATAGCAGATATACAAGCTCACAGCGCGGCACCGAGTGCCGCGCTGCGAGCTTGTAGATCTGCTATTTTTGAAAAAGTCGTGAAAATGTGTGCAAATCTTTGAATATGTATTTTCAAAGCGAACGTTTTTATCACGATAAACGATAATATCATGTATCGTCCCATCCCCTAGTACAGTTACCTTATAATGTATTGCTTCTGGTCCAGCAGGAAGGTCCAGTGATAGGACACAGGCAGTGGGGAACAGTTGGTGATGGTGAGCTCTCTCTGGATCTCTGTGCAGTTGAGCACACAGCCAAAGTCAAGGCTGGTTGAGGAGAAATGGAGGTTGGGGAAATGGACCTCTCCATGCAGCCCCACCATGTCCAGCTGGGGGTGTTCCCTGTAGCACACCTGGAGGAGCTGGATGGAAAGACAGGAAGGAAATAAGCCAATCAAAGCCAAGCAGTCTGTTTTGTTTTGCGCAAAATGTTTAATAGCCCTGATAGCAGTGAGACAGAGAGTGAGGGGCTTTAATATCTAGGGGCCAGTAGTGGGGCATTTTTAGCCCAAAAGAGGAATTTGTGAAAATAACAGATCTACAAGCACATGAGCTTGTACATTGGCTATTTTTACTACTTACTTTTTCTTTTCTTTTTTTTTTTATGGCATTTCTTAGATTTGTATTTTTTTATTAAAAACATATTAACTAATGAAATTCTTTAGAGAAATTATTGAATTTGTTTCTAATTGATGATTTATCTATTATTGTATTTTTTATGTTTTTAAATAATAACAATTAAAAACAATATCTATGAAACAAAAACATAAAGGGATTATTTATTTACTTTTCTGTTATTAATTAGCTGGGCTTTTGTGAAGGCCCAATGTGACAAGAGGCTGCTGGAGGACATGGCAAACATTTATTCTTTTCATCCAATTATGCACTGACAGCACTTATCAGTGGGTGAAAACTATTATAACCAAAGAGGATCGTATATATAACCTCATTTTAATACAGCATGTTTTCTCAGAACAATGTTATCAAAGGAAAGCCAAATGGAAAAATAAAAAAATAAAACCTCATCTGCCACACGTGATTCCAAATCCTGACGATACGCCGGGTTGAAGCGTGCCCACAGCTCAGCTTGCATCCCAGCATCGAGGACCAAGGCCTGGAGGGAGACACAGTGACATAGTACTTCAGAAATATTCTATAAAACTCATTATCAACTCTATTAAATGTCACTTTTCCTATTTTAAAACCTTTTTTTGGGGGTCCCACTAGCACCTTCTATCCTCACAAAGTCCCATTTCTGACCGTTGTGTCTTTCTCTGGTTTTGAGAAGGCGAAGGTTAAAAGTATATCCCACGGGTTCTCAAAACAGGCTATCCGGATTTGCTGCCGATTGTGACGTCATCTGCCGATTGTGACGTCATCATAAAAAATAAAAAAATAAAATCTTTTTCAAAAAACATTTTTTTTTCAAAAGGATTTTTAGGGGGGTGGCACAGTTCAGGCCAAAGGTGGTACTGCAGCTGAAATGCTCTGAGAGCCATTCAAAAATGAGAGAGGCTCTCTATTCAGGAGTGGTAATTTAGCCTCAAACCTTTTGAAAAACGTTTTTGGGACATAAACAATATGACATAAATACTTTTTAAATGCATGGTGTATCACCTTTAAGGCCGTTTCAGACAGTGGACTATTAACGCTGGCGTTCTCGCTTGGATCTTGCTTGGGGACACAAACACAATCACTCCGCGAGTAAACGCCGGGCAATATTTCAAAGATGACCACAATCCAGCTCTTGTCGCCCACAATCGCATGCATGAAACGAGCCCCTCAACTTCTCTGCGAGTCCCAAATAATCGCCCGCCTCTCATTGAAAATGAATTACTGGGGCGCGTCAACCGCCCCCGTTTGAAAGGGGCTTTAGCCTACTTTTGGGAGAACAGCATTCGTATATGAACAATACAATGTACATAGAATAACCTTATTGTTATTGTTATTTATTTATTTATTATTGCGTTTTTTGGGGGCAAGGCAGATGTTCTCAAAATATACAGCTTCATTTTTTGGTGGAGATCTATCAAGGAGGCACCAGCCCAAATGTGTACATCCCAACCCACCCTTGAAATGGAAATCAGAGCTCTGGTAGGAACTCTATCAGAGGGGGTAGGGGTTTTGTGAATTGAACTGCTAGCAAGTTAATCTAAGGTAAAGAAACCTTAGATGAACAGAATTTCATACGCACATAACCTGGAAAGCCCCCAGTGCAGAGCCGCCAGCCTGCAGAGAAATCCTATTTAGAAAGTTACCCCCTGGGCACGGGCTTACTCATCAAAATTTCACAGTACATTTAGAAATTACTTAACTAGAAAAAAAATATATACTTTGTGCTATTTTGAGCACACAACCTTTTGGGCTTGAAGTTTGTGTACTTCTTGGGCTGTTAGAATTATGATCAGATATATATAATTACATGTTTTACTAAATTGTATTGTATTTACATTACTGGGTATTTAAAAGAATCCCCCATACTGTACAATATCATCACATCACAATAACTGCACTTACGCTTGCCTTATCACTTGGACACACTGGACATCCCAGCACAACAATTACTGAGGGGTAATTGTTGCTTCCATCCCGCCTACTCCTACCAAACCGGTCGTGTACAAGTCTCCCCACTACGTAGAAATATATAATGCATGCTACGAGGGAAAGTAATACATTTTTTTTTTTAAATGCATATTTACTGCAGAGTTTGTGTTTGTATGCTTCTTTCGCAATACAGTGCTCGACGAGTTTTACGTCACATTTTGCCTTTTTTTATTTAAACCTTTTGAGGTATCCGTAGCAACTACAGTTTGTGTGTATGTGTGTGGGTGACAGAGAGAGAGAGAGAGAGAGACGGAGAACTACAGGAAATTACATCGGTCTATGGAACTGCTTTCAATATTAAACAACCGATACGTTGCAAACTAAGCTCCTTTTCAAAGTTTGCAACAACAATGTTACAACGTCAAGCGTTAGTAGACATACTGTTAAACGCGTCCCACGGCTGGGTTAAACAGCGAGCCCTGTCACCACAGCAGAAGCACACAGCCTTAAACTGCCCAAGAGCATTTGAGAAATCAAGTCGCTGGAATGAGGAAAGATGCGTTTGTGTGGTATTGAGCGTCGCATAGCGGCATTTGCAGCTGATTGTCGAAAAGCTGACTGTAGAAAAGCATTACTTCAAAAACAGTACAATAATCCCTCTAAACTTTACTGCCTTTGAAAGCCATGTGAAGTCACCCAGAGATATCAGTCAATACCCTTGGTAGCACCTTCTACTCTGTTCAACAGCGGTCTAAGGCTAATCCAGGGTTTAGGATTTGCAGCACGGAGCAGCCTTGCTGATAGCAGCTCAGCGCAAATTTGATTACAGTTAAAGATGAAGCATGACGTCAAATTCAACAAGGAGGCCAATCTGGTAGTCCAGAGTTTAATTCTATTTCTATTGACACAGTAAGGTAACCGTAACCGTTGGAGGTGCGACAGGATTGAAACTGAACCTAGCAAACTTTGTGAGATATAGGGTGAGGTGTTACAGAAAGGCAGATGATCCTCATTAACAGAAAGTGAAGATAAAAGACAGGTGGAATGATAAGAGAGTGTTATTATACTTGGCTTCTTAGCAGTATTATTTTATTATTTACATAATAGATCCATTTTATAACATTATTTATACATCAGCGGTGTGTTCTAGCACTACCTAGTTTCAATGGATGAAATGGTTAGTAGAGGGCTTCGCTTTCTTTCAAAAGAAATCGGCACGTCATACTACAGTACGTATATAGCGTAACACAGTAGAGCACACCACTGTTATACATACTGTATACTTTCCCCCAAATATGTGCAGTTCAGGAGGGACGACCATTAGGTTGAAGGGGCTTTATTGACAAGAATGAAAGCATACAAGCAGCAATATAGCACATAGAGATAAGCAGCAAATACAGCAGCAACTAATGACATGAGCAGCAGATAGCATAATGGAATAAGCAGCAAGCATGGTTAAATGCAGCACTATCTAAACTTCAAGCGGAACCTAGGAGTGGCATATGGATTCTACCATCGGATCAGTGTACCGCGGGTCACGATATATATAACGTTATATCGTGAATTAAGCTCTCCGTGGACACATGATCCGATACCCCCAGCGGGGATAAGCATAATCCATTGAGGTGGACGCTGGGGATGGCGGTGGGGCAGCGTTGAGCTTAGCAACTGACTATAGCTGTGCAGCTAGGTCTAATGTACTCTGGGTAAAGGGGGGGGCTGAGGCCGCTGGCCCCCGCCCCCCCCGGCGCGCTGTCAACCCTTAACTCGCCCCTCCTGAACTAGCTACGTCATGACTTCCTGCGCTCAATTTCAGGAGGGACGACCATTAGGTTGAAGGGGCTTTATTGACAAGAATGAAAGCATACAAGCAGCAATATAGCACATAGAGATAAGCAGCAAATACAGCAGCAACTAATGACATGAGCAGCAGATAGCATAATGGAATAAGCAGCAAGCATGGTTAAATGCAGCACTATCTAAACTTCAAGCGGAACCTAGGAGTGGCATATGGATTCTACCATCGGATCAGTGTACCGCGGGTCACGATATATATAACGTTATATCGTGAATTAAGCTCTCCGTGGACACATGATCCGATACCCCCAAAGAAAGGACCCACGCGGGTCCCCCCCCAAAACACGCAATGCTTTAGAATCCATAAGGCTCCTAATCATCGGTGAGGATGATTTGTTTCCGCGGGCCTAACAGCTTGGACACTGCTGTGACCAGAAGCGCATATAACTAAACTAACCTATCTAAGCATACAAAAACATTGCGCCCAGCACCCAGAATACTTTATTAATTTAAATACATTTTTATTTTTTATTTTTTGTTTTTATGCATTTTATATTTTTTATACATGATTTATGCAGCCCTTTTTAATATTCTACCACCCCCGACCACCTTGCTTTGCTAGGGAAGAAAACCTCCCACAGTATACATGGCTCCGCCTGAAGCGCCCTGATTACTCTCAGCTTGACGCAATCAGTCTTTAATCGACCGCTGGTTCGGTCACTCCAGCGTCGCCTGGCTGCTCATGAGCCTCTGAGCTTGGAGAATCTCTGGCCTGCTGAACCTGATGTAACGCACATAGGCTGCCGATGACCATCGACCCAGGGACTGGATTGTAGCCGAAGGCACCAGAAGGGCTGCTGAAGTTGCTGCTCCGATACGCAGGGAGTGCGGCGTGTAGAGGGCCGGCGCCAGGCCTTCGCTCTGGCACAACGCCTTCAGCTTATCAGCGAACCAGGCTCTTGTCATGGGCCTCCCCTCGGTGGTGCGAAACAGTGGATCATTAGGAGCTGACATCGGCCGGACCGCCAAATATCTCGCCATGGAAGTGAAAGGACAAAAAAGTGAGTTAGTTTTTGCCACCACTACCGGCGTGCCTACGCTAAATTTATCAGTTTTTGACTTTTTTAGCAAAACAGTATAATGCGTATCTTCCATTACTAAATCAGAAAAGCAGAGGCCCTCAGATGGGTCGAAAGACAGGGTGCTCGCCGTGTATTCCCCGCAACGTAGGAAAGCATAGAAGGCGAATAATAGAACAGCTTCCAACATGACATTAATGTGCCATGCGAATAGGCCTCCCCTTAATTTCCCCACCAACCTGTGAAGCACCGCTATAGTGATAGGTAAGCGGCTATCATTGCCTTGAGTTCGCTCCTTCTTGATGCCGTTGAGCAACAGGTGAATGGCTGGGTTGCTTAGAATACTTGGTACCGTCGGGTCACGGCAACGGAGATGGAATTGAATGCCCGAAATAATTGCTTTAATGGACCCGGCCTGTAACTTCCTAGATTCGAAAGCATGAACTATGAACGCACACACCATTGGGATATTGAGGGGAAGCAAGGGACATGCAAAACGTTCACAAAAATTGCAGAAAAACCACCATGCTGAGTCATAGGATTTAATGGTGCTTGGGGCAAGGCCCTTGCGCATGTATTTCTCTGCGGCCTCCCATAAGGAGACCAGGGGCCTTTCCTGAATTAATCCAGCGACATCTCCGCGAATGATGGAACCGTCAGGCCTCTGGCTGCGGCCTCCGGACATAGCATGCGGAATTCCTGGAACTTTAAACGGGACAGAGCGTCAGCAATACGATTTTGTTTGCCTGGAATGGACTCTGCCCGCATGATGAAATTGTTCTGCAAGCCTAGCCAGGTAAGGCGTCTTACGAATTTATTAATAATGCTAATTGAAGAGCGCCCTTTATTAATAACTTGAACTGTTGCTTCGTTATCGCATCGAACGGAGATTTTCCTCCGGGCCCACTTGTCTCCCCATAGGGAGGCAGCTACAACAATGGGGTACAGTTCAAATAATGCAATAGATTTACAACCTTGAGGTAGCATTAGCATTTCATTTGGCCATGAACTGGCAAACCATTCCCCTTTAAAGAATCCCCCGAACCCGACGGAGGGGGCCGCGTCCGTAAAGAACTGCATGGCTTCGGAGGCCTCCTCTTCCTCATTGTAGAAGAAGGAGATTCCGTTCCATTGAGCCAGAAACAGTGACCAGAACTTGAGATCTGACCGGCTCCCCTCGTCTAATTCAATAATATCTGAGAGAGCCTTTTTTCCCTTTGATAGGTCGATTAATCTAGACACAAACGAGCGGCCGTGGGGAATAATGCGCATCGCAAAGTTAAGGTGACCTAGCAAGGATAGCAGCGCCCTTTTTGAAACTGCTGGCGCCTCCGCTGTTTCCTTAATAATCTCTCTAATTCTTAGGAGTTTCTCTAACGGCAAGGCGGCCTGCATTAGAACACTATCCAGCATGATTCCTAAGAATTCGATCCTAGTTAAGGGGCCGACCGTTTTTTCTTCGGAGAGCGGCACTCCGAGACTATTGAACACTTTGCGCACTGTCTCAATACCTCTAGCGGGCGGTGCATTAGCAAAATCAATAGTTAGAAAATCGTCTAACAAGTGGAGAACGAAGGGGAGTTTAAACGTGTTATACAAGATCCAGCATAGCGCTTCCGACAGCGTGTCGAAAATGCGGGGGCTGCTGCGGCACCCGAACGTTAGCTTTACCGCAAAATATAGTTTAGAACGCCATTGAATGCCAAACAAGTGCCATTGTGAAGGGTGTAACGGCATAACTTTGAACGCGTCCACAATGTCCGCTTTAGCCAGCCAGGCTCCTGGCCCCGCGGATTTTATCATCTGAGCGGCCTGATCTACTGAAGCATAAAAGAGAGAAAACGGTGGCAGCGGTATTAAACTGTTAATGCTAGGAACGGTGCCACCATGCGGGGCGGAAAGGTCGAAAATGAGGCGTTTTTTCCCCGAGTATTTCCGAGTGGCTAGCCCTATGGGGCTAACTCTGAACACGCCAAACGGCGCTTCGTCGAACGGACCTATTAAGTGCCCCTTTCCCTTCTCTTTCGCCAGGAGAGAATCCACTATGGATGGCTCCGCGAGAGCTGACTTGAGATTATTGCACACATGCGACACATTAGGCAACCAACAAAGCCCCGCTAGAAACCCCTGAGTCAAACCCGTAATCAGATATTTAACCCAGCATTTGTTCGGGTGATCTGATAGGGCAGCAGAGAGAGCCGGCACGTCCACTGGAGTTGAGGGATGCATCTTTTTTATTTTTTCCCATTCTTGGACTCTGGCCTCGTCCTCCTGGGACACACAGATTTGGGGTGGCTGTCCCCGCACCAACTGCAAGCATGCATATATTTGCATTTAGGAAATGTACAGACATTTTCATTAAACTGTATACACAAAGGAATATTGCGAGTAGGACCATACGACACCTGCTGTCTTGGGTTCGCTGACTGCCCGTACCCCATCTGCGGGTGCTGATTAGCGGGCGGGAAGGATTTAGGCTTACTTGCCGGATTCTGGGCACCGGTCTTGGGGCATAAGTCGGTCCTGTGGCTATGTGAGTCACAGACCAAGCATGACAGCGGCGGGTGCGCCGTGAAATGTCGGCTAATCAAACTAAGGTCTTGAACAGACCAATCGATGCGCTGGTTGAAGCGCTGGATGTGCATCGCAGCCTTCGAGGAGAAACTCTTGTGATACTCATAGAAGAGTCCTCCCCCATAAGTATAAGCTAAGTCGGAAATAATGGACATGTAATTGTCCAACTCGGCCCTGCGCTCCTGATAGATCTCGCACATAGTATCGCGATAAACCCCGAAGGCTACGTTAAACTCCGCCAATGTCAGTGACTTAGACAATCTAGGATCGTTGTCCTTCAGAATAACTGAAAATTCCCCGCAGTCGAGGAACCTCTCAGCCGAGGATTCAGCGGCGCATAAGAGAATCTTGACCAGATTCACATCCTGACCTGCCAACACATTTAAAGAATATTTAGCGGCGGTTTAACCCCAGCCAGCAATAGGGCCAAACAAGCGGTGCTATTTACCTGCTAGAATCTGGCTTCTCAGCGCTTCGGGGATGGCAGCCGCCGGGGAGATGAACGGAGACCCCGCTGCTGGCGCCGCGACTGCGGTTCCTAGATTCCTGCGAGGGATGAAGGAAGCCTCGCTGTCCCTCGGTGGAGCCCCGCTTGGCCCTGGACCTCCGTTGGACGGGCCTGCGCCGCTGTACTCCAGCCGCTGGATGCGCTGGTTCATCCCCGACAAGGTGGACTTCAGGTCCGCCAGCGCTAGAAGCACCTCCATGCTCGCGCCTTTGCCCCCGAAGCCGTCCTCGCCGCCGGCGGGGACAGGAGTGCTGCCGCTGGGTGCGCCGCTGCCTCTGGGTACGCCGCTGCCGCTGGGTACGCTGCTGCCGCTGGGTACGCCGCTGGGTACACCGCCTTTCTTCTTTTTCGGTGGAGCCTGGGTGTCGGCTTTTGCGGGCCTCTTCCCCTTGCCTTGCCCTTTCCCCTTGGCCGCCGGGGGCTCTTGATCACCGGCTGGTTTGCGCGCCGCGCACATAAACTGAAACAGCCCCTCGTGGCCGAGCCCCATCGGGGGTGACCACCCGTTCAGATACAGCTCGTCCAGAATCCTGTGAACTGGCCACTCCGCTGGGTTCAGCGTCAGCGACTGATGCAGCCTAGGGCTTCTGCGCGGAGTAGCTGGTTCCTCCTGCTGAGCTGGTGGGACCCCGGAGTCCGGGATCATCTCGACTTCCTCTCCCTCACCCTGGGGCTCTTCCGGATCCGACTGAGAACTTCCCGACATGGTGAGTAGACTAAGAAGTAATAAATAATAGACAAAATAGAAAGCGAACCTCATTGATCTACTGATCAGCGACCGCGCAGGCTGGCTAGCCTGGTAGCAGCTCCCGACGACGTGGCAAAATGTGTAGCGATTAGCTCTCGTAGCAGCGACCTCCGTGGCAGCGTTGAGCTTAGCAACTGACTATAGCTGTGCAGCTAGGTCTAATGTACTCTGGGTAAAGGGGGGGCTGAGGCCGCTGGCCCCCGCCCCCCCCGGCGCGCTGTCAACCCTTAACTCGCCCCTCCTGAACTAGCTACGTCATGACTTCCTGCGCTCAATAGAGTGAGTGAGCTACAGTAAGAAACCAAACTGGGCTTAACCACTTAAATCCTTTACAGTCTATACTTTAATGTTTGTTGACAGGAGGTCCCCAGGAGTCTATACTGGGCTCCCTCCTTTTTCCCCTCTACGGCAAATCTCTTCACCAAAAACAGCAAATCTACAAGCTATCTGCTATTTTCGCCGAATGTTTGCCAATTATGACATGTCCAGAAAAGGGTTCTTGTAGTTAATATCCATCCTTGATTGCGCTTTTATGGAAAGATTGAGAGAGAGGAAAGAGAGAGAGAGCAAGGGACTCAGTGCGGCAGTGTGCAAACGTGATTGACATAACGCGAGGTTGATTTTTTTTATTTACGCGCTCCAAAATTCACTCCGATATTCGGCCCGAAAAACGCAGCAGTGTGCAAAGACCTTAAGACTAATGGCTAACGGAGGGGTGGAGGGTATTGTACCTTGGTGGTAACTGGTGTGGAGGGGTGGAGGGTGTTGTACCTTGGTGGTGACTGGTGTGGGGTCTTCAAGGGTGTCACACAGAGAAAAAGGCTCAGCCAGGGACAGATCCATGGTCAGAGACAAGGATGACACATTCTTCAAGACCAGCTTCTCATACAGCGGCACTAGACTTGTTCCTGGGACCTGTAAAATACAAATATAATAATAAACAAACATACAGTGTCCTGTCCTTATGGGTACATTTTTACATTATTACAGTTAACCACGTAACCACTTGAACCCTACTGTAATAATATATAAACATTCAATGAATATAGAACATTCAGCTATATCCGATCTACAAGAGCTTACAGTAGATTATTTTTGGTGAAGAGATTTCATGTAGAAGGAAAAAGGCCAAAAGGAGGGGGCCAAGCAACACTAAAAATAAATAAATAAATAATTTGGAGATACAGACCAATATTTTTTCTTATTGCGACCGTAGGTCGCATTTACTATCAAACCCTGCACAAAGTGTAAGTCCGTCCGTCCGTCCGTCCGTCAGTCCGTCAGTCCGTCAGTCAGTCTGTCTGTCACACCTCACACGTCACACTCTTGCCCTGCTCATATCTCCGCAACCGTTGCCCCGATCCATGCCAAATTTTGCACACACACTCCTTACCTGCCAAACTACAACCTCCAAGGACCCCCGGAGCTCCAGGGACCCCCAGGTCCCTGTGGGACCCCCAGATGTAAAAAATGACCAAATGTGCAAAAATGACCAAATGACCACCCCAACGGGGCTGCTCACGGGGAATTCCCGGGGATCACCGACTCCTGGTGCTCCAGCACGGATGCAAAAGTGGTGGCGCCCCCAGTGGAGGACCCCCTGCCACTGCAGCGTACATAAAATGCCGTAACTCGGGCTAGGAGCGACCGGGAGAGCCGGGGCCGGTACCTATTCGTCCGCCTCGGCGGCACGGAGACCCCACCCCTCATTTCTCACATGGCCCTCTTCTAGCGCCACTGGCGGATTCTTGCAAAACACATTTTTGGACACTGCTCCTACAATTTTTGCCCTAAAATCACTCAAATCGGTACACAGTATGTCTACACTCATGTCATCAACATGGATCTGTCCCATATAGCGCCACCTTCAGGCCGATTTTTTAAAACACATTTTTGGACCCTGCTCCTACAATTTTTGCCCTAAAATCACGCAAATCGCTACACAGTATGTCTACACTCATGTCATCAACATGGATCTGTCCCATATAGCGCCACCTTCAGGCCAATTTTTTCAAACACATTTTTGGACACTGCTCCTACAGATTTTGCCCTAAAATCACACAAATCGGTACACACTATGTCTACACTCAGCGCCACCATCAGGCCGATTTTTTTCAACCACATTTTTGGACACTGCTCCTACACATTTTGCCCTAAAATCACGCTGCGACCTGACGGTCGCTTATCTCCCGATTAGGGAGTCTTACTCGTCTATACTAATGTCATGCTTCACGCTTCGTCTCCCGGAACTAATTACCAGTGATAAAAACAGCGGCCAGCCGGCAAATTCCATGTCATGATGGAGGAATGCAACTGTCACTACTAGACTGAAATTTTGTATTGGATGAAAAAAAATATATATATATTTCTTGTCGATTATTCGACTATTAAAATACTTTGAGGTAGAATAATTCGAATACTAAAAATCGCTATTCGTGAATGCCCAAATATGTACTGGCGAGAGCCATGTCAGTTGTCATTTTGACCAACCTTCTCTGTGTAGAAGCTGAGCTGCCTGGAGGAGAAGCTCAGCACAGGAGTCACAAAGCAGCAGGTGATGTCCACGGTCATGATGTGCTCATAGCGGCCTTGATGACCCAGGATGGCATGGCACGCCAGACGCTCATGCACCACCTGGCACAGAGAGGATGATCTATAGTTATCTGGAAGATACAGTACTGTACATCTAGTTACCTTCTGAGTAAGCACTCGCCATCTCAGGTAAAACAACTTGGCCTGAAGACTCACCTCTTCAGACTCCACCTAGGCCCATAGCACTTACCGTAGCACACGCCTACCAATGACCATACATGAAAGCTAGATAGCATTTTTTAGGTTTTTATATAAAACTTTTTTACTGATTGGGGGCTCGGTCTACCTACGTTATTTTTGTCTAGATTGATTTTTCTATGCATTTGATGTATTGATGTTGATGTATTGATTATTGTATTGATGTATTACCTTGCTTATTGTATTGATGTATTACCTTGCTTATTCGCTCTGGATTAACACTCAGGACGCCACCATTCACTTACGCTTTATTTTGAAGAGCCCCGGAAGCTCCGTGCGTGTGCACGTGGGTGTACACTGACGATCCAGGAAGGAGATCTGTTTGTTTACAAACGGTCGCGAAAACTAAAATCCTAACCGGGGCCGACCATCACGGCATAGTGTCGCCGTGAAGACAAGCTGATCTCGGCCTCCTCGGCGTTATTTGCACCTTATTTCGAGATAAAGCCGTTTTTATGTTTCAGTATAGAATAGGAGTCAATGGATAATGGCCGCTCTCGGTTGCTTCTGGCTGCGTTGCGTCATGACGTATGCAGTTTTTTCTTTCACCAGCACCCGTAGCAAGCGTCTGAGATGCGGGTTACCATGGAAACCTTATCTCGTCTGTGAACGTGTTTGGCTACCAAGAGCAGCCAAACTGTTAAGAGCGTCTGATAAATGTCTAAATTGTAAATTGTAAATTAACCACTGTTCAGTTCAAAAGTCCAATCTAGCACTGACCAGAAAACAAATGCGCTGATGGGAGAGCCTATTTTCATGGGTTTGTGTTATTGTTGTTGTGGTTTCTTTTCACCTTCGGCGAGTCAGAGGATCCCGTCAGCACCATGTCAACAGAGCAGCCTGGGAATAGCTCCACGCGAGAGGGGCTGAGGCTGAACACAGGCTTGTCCTTGGTGGATTGGGCCAGGGATACCCGGCCAGCAGCAGCCTTTCCTCCCCTCCGTGGCGCTGTGATGGGTGGCAGGGAGATGTTTCCCTCTCTGGAGGTCTTGGTTGACAGGGCGGCTCCGCCAGGGAACAGAGGGGAGTTGTCAGTGGCCCAGTACAAACGATGCAGCCGCTGGCCATGGTTGGTCAGCCTGAAGTGGTACTGACAGGGCCCATGGCTTAGGACACACAGGGAAAAGGAGAGAGCGGATCATATCGTCGTTGTCGGGTGGAAACCTTGTATGTCCAAAACCGTTTGTTTTGTATTTATCATTTTAAAAATTATTTAAACTATTATTTAAACTAACGCCATCGCGGTGCGAGGGCGTTGTGTGCTTGTAGATCGGCTGTTTTCACTACTTTTGTGCGACGGCCTTGTGTGATGAAGCAGTGCTTTACTTTTGCGAAAGAAATGTACAAAATGTGAAACTTGGAGATATGAGGTTTCTGCCCGACAGTGACGATATGCTAGTTCAACTAAATTCAACTTTCATTGATCATCCTGTTATTGTCATCCCTGCCTGTCCATCTGTCAGTCTGTCTGTCTGTCTGTCTGTCAGTCAGTCTGTCTGTCTGTCTGTCTGTCTGTAGTCTGTCTGTCTGTTAGCAGGATATCTGAAGCAGTTTTTTTTTCTAAATGGATTTGCACAAAACAGGGTGGAATGCTTGGAGCTGGTCCAATGAAGAACTGATTAACTTGTGGGGTGAGTGCGGCAGTGGACATGTTCTGTCACACAAATGCAACAGATCAACATACAACACCACATTACTTTGGAAAAAAGAGATGGGTTATTAGATTAGATTTCTTTATTATCCACAAGGGAAATTTGTTTTACTCAGGTCAATGCACATTCAAGACAATAGCGGGCATGGGAACAACTGATTAAAGCATAATCAAATGCTATTGGCAAAAAGGGCACATTTCCATGTGCTAAGGATGCTAGGTATTTACATTACATCATTTTGACCGTAAGTGGCACATTCTGTCCGGCAGTGAGTCAGTCAGTCCGTAACGCCTCAATGTCTATAGCTGACCTGTTCTGACATCAAGACAGCCTGTTCTGGCAATCATATATGGAGATCCCTGATGTCATCAATATCAAGCCCATATTTGGCAATGCCCATATTATGGACACTCCATATGGCCAAGACAGAATGAATTTGCAAATCAAGACCGCAGACTATCATCACCTGGATATCCATACATGGAGACGACTGGATCATCACATAGATCTCCATATATGGAACTGGTCAATACCTCTACATCTGACCTCACACACTCATATATGGATATAGCCAATCTGGCAAGCCATCGTCAAAGAAAAGGTCGGTCATTTTCACTTTGCAGCAATGAGGGAGTCTGTAATCGAGAGACTAGGATATAGCTGACCTGTTCTGACATCAAAGTGATGATTCTAGCAGCTCAGCAGAAGGGTATACATGCCAAAGCACCCATGTGTGCGACCTTGCCATTTAGGGCGAGGTCTCTTCGGGCAATTAGGGCGTCTTACTGGTATATATTGTTCATTAATTCACGCTGTCCCATCCAAATAAACGAATAAAGTAAAGTAACTGTCACCTTGGCAGAGGTCTGTCTGTGAAACCTATTCTTAACTTGGTTTCATTGCCAAACACCTCAGTTGTATGTTCAGAAAAACTCTTTCATACAGTCATCGCGTTTTCCATTTTGTGTCAGAATGCTATTTCAAAGGTAAACATTGTGATGGAGCTGTTGGATGCCTGTTGGATGGGAATTCTAACCTGAAGTGTGTCCCCAGGTCAAGTCTTGGGCCAAAGGGCCGGTCGCTCACAACGGTGGTGCCGGTGCCTGTGGCGGACAGAGGAATTGTGTGCGTCTGACCATCATGGATGGCCAGCTGCAACCTGTCCTGGAAAGGGAGTGTATCTTTTAGGTGTGCCACTAGCCTGAGCTCCAATTGTCCCTCTGGCGGCACCTCCCCTTCACTGGGCTCCACACGCCACAGAGACTTTGCACGGACCTGAACAAAAAGAGAGAGAGAGTGAGTGTGTGACAGAGGCGACCGAGTATTTCCCGGTGAATCTGTGCTAATGCACGCAACTGTTTTTGCCATGTTTTAAGGCTGTGTAGGCCTATGCTTTTCAGAAGTTAATTTAATGTTTTCCATTAAATGATTTCCTTTATCGTCATCTTCCGCTAATGCACGCAACTGTTTTCGCCAGGTTTTAAGGTCTTATTTTAGTTGTTTCTCATAAGCTCGCAACCCTCCTTGCCCATCGGCCCCCACCTTTGCGCACAGATTCACCGGGAAATACTCGGTCGCGTGACAGAGAGGGTGACATCCTTGTCTGAAATATGCTATATACTGTACACTAAAATGTAACTGCACATACATGCTCTAGACACAGTGATGGTAAAATATCACATAGCTGACGATGCAATTACATTATTTGATGTTGTATGTGATATTTTGTGTAAATCTGAAGGAACTGTATACTCTATGTCTATGTACTCTAACATTACTATGTGTAGAACAGTATTACTATTACTGTATGTAGAACAGTGGTTTACAGTCAGACCAAGTACTTCCTGTGCAGGAGAGGATATCCATATTGATCAAACAGTGAACAGAGAGGTCAAGTTTCAATGTGAGTAACCAGAGCTTACATTCAAGCTTACTTCTCCCTTAGTTTTTACCCCCAGACACACAACATCCTTGAACCCTAGAAACTTCAGGAATTGGATTTTTTTTTTTTTAAAGAAAAGAAATCATGACACTGGTAATTATTTTCTCTTACATTTACAATCTCTTGGAACCTATTTGATTTCCAAAGTTAATTGCATCCATAGAAAAGGACTTGCATGAGATGAACTCAATAATCCTTTTATTTCCGTGCTCTATGGATCACTAAGCGATGGCATTTATTTGAATAAGGCCTAATCTAATGAGAAAACAGACATAACTCTTTAAGTTTGTCTCCATAGTCCTGTTCAACTCAGCAGATCGCCTGGCCTGATCTCCCTTCTGCTCTGCTCATTGTACTGTATCTGAGCACGCAGCGGTTGAGCATCACAATCAATGTCCTCTATGCAGCATCGCTGCTGATGGATGATTTGGACATAAACTCTTAACCTATTCAGAACGGGTACACATTATTGTGTATCATTATTTTATACTTTAGCTATTGTAAAATAGCAGATATACAAGCTCACAGCGCGGCACCGGGTGCCGCGCTGCGAGCTTGTAGATCTGCTATTTTTGAAAAATCGTGAAAATTTGAATTTTGACCCGATTCTATAAGTGTCTTTTGAATCCTTCTAAGATTTTTTGAAAAACCTATGTTTCTATGTCAGCAATCTGGCCAGCCATCGTCAAAGAAAAGGTCCTTTTCACTTAAATGGAGCTCAGTTAGTCAGTTCTTGAGAGACTACTGTCAGTGGTTCTCAAACCTTTTCATTTGAAGGACCCCCAAAATGATATGTATTTGGCCACGGACCCCCCATCTCAAAATATTTAGTTCCAGGGGCAGGGACCATCCAGAAGCAAATCTTTTGTTACAAACGTTTGCTTTGAAAATACATATATTCAAAGATTTGCACACATTTTCACAACTTTTTCAAAAATGGCAGATCTACAAGCTCGCAGCGCGGCACTCGGTGCCGCGCTGTGAGCTTGTATATCTGCTATTTTTCACCGGTTAAAGTATTCAATAATTCTACGCCTAAATGGGTTAATGGGGATCCTCAGAATGAGTCCCAGACTGCAGCCCAAGCCCTCGCGCATCCTAGAAGATATCGCTGCCTATAGTACAGTACAACACGCCAGAATGCTGATTGATGAGGAATTATCTCCTCGTCTCGGCAGGGGAACCCACATCTGATAATTGTGTTAATGTACTGAGCAACTGGCCGGTGGATGCAAAATAAGAATAAGCCACTGGAATAACAGAAATTACGAGGTCCGGAGGTCAGTCGCAGAGATTATTCAAAATTGGTTCATTACAGAGGGTATGTGTGCGTGCGTGTGTGCGTGCGTGCGTGAGTGTGTGTGAGCGTGCATTCAAACACACACAGCAAATGAAAACACGCACCAATTGACCAGTGAGTGAATTTAAGAGTCATTGATCACTTTCTCAGCGTTTGTGCAATGGGGTGAGTTGAGCTGGTGAAAACAGACTCTGAGTGGATCAATACCAGGGTGATCAGTGAAGAGGTGGGGTCAACAGAGGAGGAGTAAAGTGGAGTGGTCATGGGGGGTGCATCTGACTCTCCAGAGACAGGAGTAACGTGACTGAAATTCCAATAATCACATCAAACCTGTCACTTCCCACTCGTTCATTACCATCGATTGCCTTTGTAATGCAGGGGAGGTCCAAGGGGTTTGGAACTCAAGTCTGCAGTACTGCAGTGACCAGCAACGGCCTGTTCACCTCTTAAAAATGTTACGGCATAGCTCAGGGGTAGAGAAACCGTTATTAGAGCACGAAGGTTTCCCGAAGGGTTCCCAGTTCGAATCCGGGCTAATGCCGAGTTAATGTCAAATAGTCCTTGAGCAAGACTCACTCCCGGTGAGTAGGTGTATGAATGTATGGGTGAATGTAATGCACAATCTATGTAAAGCGCCTTGGATAAAAGCGCTATATAAATGCACCATTTACCATTTAACTTTATATGTCACAACTGTACTGAGTCATAATTTACCACACTAGCTTCCAGACCACGTGCATTTTACCAAACAATGTCAAGAGTTAAATAGTGAAACTGTACTATTGCTCAGTCTAGGATGAATGAGTGGGCATCTGGAGAACCATGTCTGTACTGTATTTATTGTCCCTTCACGTCACAGGCTTTGATTTCATCTAAACGTTAAAAAATATGACTGGGCTGTACAGGAAACAGAACTTGGACCATAGCATCCCTGTTCTAGGGTGAAGATATTTGGTGTAGAGGGAACAAAAATGTTGGGGCCTACTAAGTAAACACTAAACAGTATAGGGTCGAAGTGGTTAAACTTGAGTGAAAAGTACACATATTGGGCAACAGCCCTTTTCTGGGTGTCTCACTTAATGCACCTATAAATATTTGACAGTCAGAGAATGATTAAAGTTGTACCATGTAACTTTTTTTATAAAACAAATCTTAAAATTGTCCTAACTGTTAAATCGCTAAAGTTTTAGAACACCCACTCCGTTATTTTCAGCTTCTGAAGCCTTCTCTTTATATGTTTTCTTCTTAGCAGTGACAGGGGCGGGATTTCGCGCCAAAATGACGTAATCTGCATCATCTGTATACGTTGTGTATACGTTGCCCAATCACATCGCCGATCATGCACACATGGTACACTACCGGCCAATCACAGCTTATCTGCTCTGGTCTCCAGGAAGCGCCTCCGCTTGGCTACAGTGTTTACCATGGTGAAGGATTTTAACCTCTTAATCCACAAATCCTGGCCAGAAAATTACTTCTACCATGCGTTCTACCCCTCCACGGATTACTATCGGTCGCGGTGGTTTGCGGCGCCGCTCCGGTGGTCCGCGGCGGTGGTCCGCGACGACTCCGGCCGAAAAACGGCCGAAAAAAGCAATACCGCTACTGATCACTAGTTGAGCAACTTACACAGTATAGCTTTAATGAAAGCATATTAAACCGAAGCAGTATAGGCTTGGTAAAGACTGGAGGTTAAACCCTGACAGGCAGTCTGTCCCACTCCAATGTCAAGAAGAAAAGAGCAAGCGTTTCTCCTACCACGGCCCGCGAGCGATGTTTAGCAGTGGTGTAAAGTGATTAAGAACATTTACTTAAGTACTGGACATAAGTATGGAGGTATTTGTACTTTACTTTAGTATTTCCAATTTCCAATACTTTTACTTATACTCCACTTCATCTCAGAGGCAAATATTGCACTACACTACAATTATTTGAAAACTCTATTTACTTTGAAGATATAAATGATTATATTGTAAAACATACATTAATCACTTTAGCCCTATTTTATACTGTAGGCTATTTCAAATATATTGTAAAACATACTGTATGTACATTAGCCCATTTTAGGCTATTTGATCCAAGCTCACAATGCTCACGTTAGCTTGTAGATCTGCTAGTGCTATATCAAAAATGTTAGTACTTTTACTTTCGGTACATTTTGATGCCAATAGGTTACTTTCGTACTTTTCACTCAAGTACATTTTGAATTCCGCACTTTTACTTTTACTAACAGGGTATTTTCCACATTCCAGTACTGATACTTTTAGAGTGAGTGAGTACATTTTCCACCACTGATAGTTATGCCTCAAGTCTATTTGTGCGTCTCTCTGCCAGCCTATTGAGCGGAGTGTAATGTAATTCTAGAAGCATCGGCATCGATTGATGCCTGAGAATGCTGGGAGAGAAACTCCTCCCTTCAACCCTGCGTATGCTGCGGCTGCACAGAGGAGAGGACGGGGTCACATAGCTGCACTGGAGCTGCCCGATCGTGTGTGCGTGTGCGTGTGCGTGTGCGTGTGTGTGTGTGTGTGTGTGTGTGTGTGTGTGTATGTGTGTGTGTGTGTGTGTGTGTGTGTGTGTGTGTGTGTGCGCGTGTGTGCGCGCGCACGTTCGTTCGAGCTATAGTGTGTGCATGCATGTGCACATGGCGTTGTGTGTGTGTGTGTGTGTGTGTGTGTTTTGTATTTACTATACTTACGAGGTCCAAATTTCCCCTCAAAGTAGGAATTTGAGAAATAGACAATGTGAGGACAATCTTCCTGGTACTCACAATAGAAATGGTTGTTCTTGTGGTTAGAAAAGATTTGGGGAGTTGGGCTTACAATTAGGAAAGGATTCTGTGTCGGAATTTGGGTTATGATTAGACATTTAGGGGTTCAATTTAATACTTGTTAAGAGTCGATATATACTTGTGGATCTGCTATTTTTGGTATGCGACACTGGCACGCAACTATAAAGTATAACTTGAATTCACTCAAAAATGCCACGAAAACATTGATGTCCTTGCAAGTATAGTAATGCAAATGTGTGAGTGCACCTGCATGCGTGCGTGTGTGTTATATATTGTCACTGTCAGGCAGAAACCTTGTATCTCTCATTATCTTTCGAAATTGAAGGCTTACTTCATAATACGAAAGTGTTGCACAAAAGTAGTGAAAATAGCCGATCTACAAGCACACAACGCCTCGCCGTTGTGTGCTTGTAAATCGGCTATTTTCACTATTTTAAATTGATTTTTAAAATTATAATAAAAAAAAGGAACGGTTTTGGATATACAAGGTTTCCACCCGGCAACGACGACATGGTAATGCCTATGTCAGCTTGGGCAGTATTGAGGCACGGTTCCAGTCACTACTTTATTCCCAGGGGATCCCAGCCAGCGCTGACGGGGTGAGACCAACATTATACGGGGAGAAGATCTTTACAGGGCGAAACGAAACACTACACAATGATGAACTGTAGATCTCATGTTGCCCTGGAGTTTATTGCCTCATTTGCAGTGCCAGGAATACAACAGACGGAGATAAGTGGAATACCATTACTCAGGAATGATGACTCTGCTGAAGGAGCAATGCAGCAGCACTGATGATTCACTTGGATTTTTGTTTTTACTTGATTAGAAAACACATCATGTTAAATAACACAAATGTTTAGAAAGAAATGAGTGTGCGCTCATGAAATCAACGCACATTTGTTCTTCCTCGCACTTTTTCCGAGGCATTCTTTGTCTGCACTAATGTTTTCATTTATTTTTATTGACTTCATCCAACACAGTCCATCCATGCATCCATCCATCCATCCATCCATCCATCCATCCATCTTCAACCGCTTATCCGGAATCGGGTCAAAGGGGTAACAGTTCCAACTGAGACTTCCAGATTTACTTATCCCGAGCAACATCCTCCACTCCCTCAGGGAGTATACCAAGCCAGTTTGGAGATGTAATCCTTCCACCTGGTCTTTGGTCTGCCACGGGGTCTCCTCCCAGTGGGACGTGCATCGAGGACCTTCCTAGGAAGGCGCTCTGGGGGCATCCGTACAAGATGCCCGAACCACCTAAGCTACTCCTTTCTAAGTGTAGGAGCAGCGGTTCTACTCCCAAGTCTCTCTCGGGTGACTGAACTTCTCACCCTAGTCATAACAGCAAATTCACTTAATCTAGGGGGAAAAGATGCTAGAGGGCCTATTGGGAATGCACCTTTAAATGGAATGATTATTCTAATCAATCAGAGCAATTTGAGAGCAATTTAATTATCGTCATTCAGTTTAATTACTGATTTAATTACCAATTAATTATTACTATTACCTTACCCTGTAGCATATTATTATGTTGGAGAAGTTCTGCGGAACAAGTCCCACCAACATTTCACTGCGTGTGCGTGTATAAGTAATTGACAAATAAAACCCTTCTTGATTCTTCTTGATTCAGTGATTTCACCCTTTATAATAGTACATCTACAGTATGTGAGTGTGGTAGGAGAAGTCATTCAAGTCCAATTTTCCACGTTAGTATGAATATTGAATTTCTTGAAGATAAATGGTAAATGGACTGCATTTATATTGCGCTTTTCTTGTTTTTGAATCACTCAAAGTGTTTTATAATGGATGCCTGACATTCACTAATTCGCAGACACGTTCACGCACCAACGCCATGCAAGAGGCCAATCTGCTTGTCGCAGTAAGAGTGAGTTGCTTGAGGACACGTTGAGGCACAATGCCAGGGCCTTCTACTTCCCAGACGACAACTCTACTGCAGTGGTTCTCAGACTTTTTTCGTGTTGATGACCCCAAAATGTATAATGAATTGCATTTTTATAGCGCTTTTCCAAGTGCTCAAAGCGCTTTACAATGGTTCATTCATTCATACATTGGGAGGTGAAGCGGCGAACATTCGACGCCAGCGTCCTCACTTCCCACATTCACACACCAATGGTGGCAAGCTTGCACCAACCAACTCTATGATGTATTTTGCCGCGGACCCCAATCTCAAAAATGTTTTGTGCAAACAACGTACAAGCTCACAGCACTGTGTGTGACTGTGAGCTTGTATATCTGCTGTTTTTGAATGGCAAAAATATAAAATATGGATAAAGGGTTAGCATGATTGTGATGCTGCATTAACACATTTAGCTGGGGGCCACCTGGGAGACCCCCAAGAGGGGGTCCTTGGGGACAGAACCACTGCTCTACTGTATCTGCCGAGCCACTGCGACACCCAAAGAGGCTTCTGATGAACTCTGTTATCTGATGAACTCTACACTGTACTGCCTTAAAAGATTCATGGTATCTTCTGAACAAAAACTCAATTAAAGAACATGTCCAGCATAAAATGCTAAAGTTGGTATAATTTAAATATGTTCCTACAGTATATTTGGCCTATGGTTTCGTTCTCGTGCTATAAGAAATAAAGAAATAAAGAGCATTGATAAAGGAGAGTCCTGGAATCACATAATAGTTTTTCTAACCAACTCCTATAATGTGAAAAGCTCTAAGCAAAGCAAAATGAGGTCGGCTTTGCTGAGCTGTAATTTGTTATGGGGATGGATTGCAATTGGACTGGCAAGCCATTATCTCTGGAGCTAACAAAGCATTGGACCAGTTAACTCATTAATTACACACTCAATTAGAGAGAATTAATTAATCAGAGGAGCAGGGGGCGTGAGTGTTTGTTGTTGGAGGGATTGAGAGGCTAGATGGATGTGTGGGTGGTGTGCAGTGGTGTAAAGTAACTAAGTAAATTTACTGAAGTACTGTACTTAAAGGGGCACTCCACCACTTTTCAACCTATGTTCATATAATTGGTCCTCACTCAAAAATAGCTTTTCTTTTTTTCCTTTTTTTTTTTTTTTTTTGGAAAATGATGATGTCACAAGACGATAGCCTCATAAACCAGTCTCTCTTCCTGCCTTCATTCGAATGCGACTGAAGATGGGAGGAGTCAGTTTACTAGGCTAACAAGACGATGGATTCTGAACTTCCCACAGCTCTCCTAGGAGACTTGGACTGAGTAGAAAAAAATTGTGATATTTTATCATGAACATCAGTGAGGACCTATTATATGAAGACAGGTTGAAAAGTGGTGAACTACTCCTTTAAGTACAGTTTTGAGGTATTTGTACTTTACTTGAGTATTTCCAACTTCTACTCCACTACATCTGGGATCCAAATATTGTACTTTTACTCCACTACATTTATTTGAAAACTTTAGCTACTAGTTACTTTGCAGATATAAATTATAATATTATAAAACATACATAAACCACTTTAGCCCTATTTTATACCTTGGCTATTTGAAAATAGACGATCTACAAGCTCACAACGTGTGAGCTTGTAGATCTGCTATTAATGTGAAAACTTTAGCTACTAGTTACTTTGCAGATATAAATTATAATATTATAAAACATACATAAACCACTTTAGCCCTATTTTATACCGTGGCTATTTGAAAATAGACGATCTACAAGCTCACAACGCGTGAGCTTGTAGATCTGCTATTTTCAAACATTTTGTACTTTTACTTTGGGTACTTTAAGTACATTTTGATGCCAATACTCTCATACTTTTACTCAAGTTCATTTTGAATTCTGGACTTTTACTTGTAAGGGTGCCCTCACACCAAAATACCTATGAGAGTGGAATCTGCGTTTCCGCCAATGCATTTCAATGATAAGGGAGCATTTTTTGCAGAAATCCTCTGCTGGCATGAAACCGCTTCACTCTCATTGAAATGCATTGGCGGAATGTGGATTCCACACTCATAGGTATTTTGGTGTGAGGGCACCCTAACAGAGTATATCTACAGTGCAGTATTGATACTTTTATTTAAGTACAAGATGTGAGTACTTTTTCCACCTCTGGGGGTGTGGGAGAGGAGAGCAAAAGAGAGACAACAGAGAGAGACTCACTGTGTGAGCGGTAAAGCGGGCCGGGATGGGGGACTGGTTGGACAGAAGAAGAGTTCTGGTGATGTCGGTCAGAACTGGGATTCTGCCATAGTCCAGCTCAGGAGTGTGAACATGAACCGCTGGACCCTGTCCAATACATGACAACACAACCTCCTGCATGAGGGGAGGGGAGGGAGGGGGAAAAAAAAGAGAAAGGTGATTGATAACCTCGGCTCACCAGGCTTTCTGGGGGAAAGCCTGGTCTTCGTTTACTAAACAGGTCGTTTGATCCGGTCTAGACCGGATGATATCCTACGTCATTTTGTAGTAAAAACGGACTACACTTTGGCAGGAAACACCAAACCGGAAACAGTTTCAAACCAGTTAGCACATGCGCAAGTAGGGGTTAAAACTGTTTCCGGTTTGGTGTTTCCTGCCAAAGTGTAGTCCGTTTTTACTACAACGTAGGATATCATCCGCTCCCGACCGCATCAAAAGCCAGAAATTGGAAGCCAGCCCAGGCTAGGTGATTGATAGGAGCGTAATTGTTTTCATTCAATAATTAATAGTCAAGAAAGCATTGTGTGGCCTGTGCCAAGACGCTAATAGCACTATAACACAGTGTATTACTATTACCCCCCCCCCCCCCCCCCACCACACACACACATCCACTGACCAGGGGCGTCTGTGCTCCGCCAAACACAGCGATGGGTGCAGAGTGCTGCAGTCTGCCCAGAGCCTTAGCCAGCAGAAATATGGGGACCTCCACTGATCCACAGGGAGGAATCACTCCTCTGGGATGAGCACTGCCATAAAGTACCGCTGGACGCTCCTCGTATTCCTGAGCGCACACGTGCACGCGCACACGCACACACGCACACACACACACACACACACACACACACACACACACACACACACACACACACAGGAATCAGTAAGACATTACGCTGCTGTCACATGAAAAAACTGAAATCTGCAATGTTCATGTTCACTGTATAAGGTCATATAAGGTCACAAACCCTGCCATAACTGACTGGGTGGAACAACATGCTGCATATAAAAAGGAAAAACTACATTTGGAGTTGAATGTCAAGCATTTCTAAGCTCTAGTCTAATGTAAACCATAGAGGCAACAGAAAGCCCAGGACTAACTTAGCCCCATTTCCTATGTAATTTCCCCGGGATTGATGATTTTTTGATCTAACCTTCTTTCATACTAGTGATCTTAACCCCAGGGGCCTTTTCCAACCGGCAAAGAACCGGTTCCAGAACCAGTGCCGGTTCAACTTTCTTGGAACCTTGGTTCAGTCTTGCGAACCGGCTTGCGTTTCCACCAGATTGAACCATGATTGAACCAGAGGAACCAAGGATTTTGTGGTTCCCATTCAGAACCAACTTTAATGGTTCGGAAACAACTCCGGTTCTCGGTGGAAAAGCTCACCTCTGGTTCATCCCATAGGCGAGTGCCGCGCTGCGAGCTTGTAGATCTGCTATTTTTGAAAAAACTGGAAAATGTGTGCAAGTCTTTGAATATCTTTGACCCGATCTTTGACCCGACTTCTAAATCCTTCTTCTAAATCATGCTGTTCTCAAACTTTTTCATGTCAAGGACCCCCAAAATTACAGGTATTTGGCTGCGGACCCCAATCTCAAAATATGTTGTTCCAGGGACCGCCCAGAAGCAGAGATTTGAGTTACAAAAGTATGCTTTGAAAAATGTATATTGATTTTTCAAAAATAGCAGATCTACAAGCTCGCAGCGCGGCACTCGGTGCCACGCTGTGAGCTTGTATATCTGCTATTTTTCAATAGTTAAAGCAGTCAATAATCCTAGGCCTAAATGATGTTAACCTGGTCAAGCAGGCCATAGCAGGCAGGCAGGGAGCTGGTGTTGGTCAGCCTCACTAGCTGTTGATATGGATGACCCAGAAAACATCTGTGGAACTCCAACACTGGAGTCTCTACCACCACCTCAGGTACCACACACCTATAGTGCAAAAGAGCCAGAGTGAGTGAGGAAAACAGAAAAGATATATACCGTATATCGTCACTGTCGGGCAAGAAACCTCATATCTCCCAAGTTTCAAATTTGTATATTTTTTTTCGCAAAGTAAAGCCCTGCTTCATACAAGGCCGTCGCACAAAAGTATAGTGAAAACAGCCGATCTACAAGCACACAACGCCTCGCACCGCGTAGTTTAGTTAATTCTTTAAATGATAAATACAAAACAAACTGTTTTGGACATACAAGGTTTCCACCCGACAACGACCATATAATACTTACATTATTTCTCATAATAAACCAAATTAAAACCTTAGCATACAAGTTGTTTGTGTACATTGTAGGGGTTACTAGCTAATAATGGAGAGACAGAAATGACTAGTATCTACTATATATCAGTGCATTATGAAGACGCACAGGCACAGGCACAAACGCACGCACGGTCACACACAAACGCACGCACGCACGGTCACACACACACACACACGCGCACGCGCACGCGCATGCACACGCACACGCACACGCACACGCACACACACACACACACACACACACACACACACACACACACACACACACACACACTCAGTTTCTCAAATAGCAGCTTGATACTCATGTGTTAATCTGACCTGGCGTTTATTGGCAGAGTCAGGACTTCTTCTCCAACACCTTCCACATCCACCACCAGTGCAAGCCTGTATCTCTGCACTGTGTTGGAGCACAACGTCACCTAGAGATATTGTACCACACATGCATGCACGCACGCAAGCACGCACACACACACACACACACACACACACACACACACACACACACACACACACACACACACACACACACACACACACACACACACACACACACACACACACACACACACACACACACACACACACACACAGGGCACCATTTAAATCAATACTTACAATTTAGGCATTTAGCAGACAATCTTATCAAGAGCAACTTACAAGTGAGAGATCAGGGTAAGCAAAGTAAGCAGGTACCATTGTGTCAACCAAGCGTCCTGATCCACATTCTTTACCAGTTATTTGTCTAGGGCATTTTAAGATGGCTGACATAAACTGTTTAACCCATTTAGGCATAAAATCATTGAATGCTTTAACCAGTGAAAAATAGCAGATATACAAGCTCACAGCGCGGCACCGAGTGCCGCGCTGCGAGCTTGTAGATCTGCTATTTTTGAAAAAGTCGTGCAAATCTTTGAATATATGTATTTTCAAAGCGAACGGTTGTAACTCAAATTTTGCTTCTGGGTGGTCCCTGGAACTAGATATTTTGAGATGGGGGTCCGTGGTCAAATAAATATCAGTTTGGGGGTCCTTCACATGAAAAGGTTTGAGAACCACTGACATAGTAGTCTCTCAAGAACAGACTAACTGAGCTCCAGTTAAGTGAAAATGACCTTTTCTTTGACGATGGCTGGCCAGATTGTTGACATACAAACATCGGTTTTTAAAAAAATCTTAGAAGGATTCAAAAGACACTTATGTAATCGGGTCAAAAATCTAATTTTCACGATTTTTCAAAAATAGCAGATCTACAAGCTCGCAGCGCGGCACTCGGTGCCGCGCTGTGAGCTTGTATATCTGCTATTTTTCAATAGTTAAAGCATAAAATATTGCGTCATAATGTGTTCAGGCCTAAATGGGTTAATGAAACTACTGACCATTTGTTTTATCATGGAAATCTCTTGAGGTTTCATGTTGCACTGAAAAACTCTAGGCCCCCGGGGGTTGTGGTGCCAAAGCTCAGGCTGGGAGCCACCGGGCGAACAAAAAAACGACTTTATTGATCCCAGTGAGGCAATTATCTCAGGAACTGGCAGAGTGCTTCAGTTGGAGAGTCAAGGAAAGCTTTTCCATGTTATTCCCTATTCCATTTTGGATGGGTGTTCAATCACCAGGGCTCATCAATATGTAGGACAAATGTGTCCGTGTCAAGACTTGCAAGAATTCTAGACTTTGCTTTTACACACCATTAATGTTTTTATTTTGATCATAAGACCCAATTACTAAACGTCAGTCCCCAGGTTTTCTTCAGTATACTGTATGTCTGGTATGACACTGATTTACTATGACACCATGTATGGCACATTAGTCCACTAGGACAATATGGTTCACAAACGTTTTATTTTCAAGGACGCCATAACTGCGAAAATGGAACTAAATGGACCCGTTGGGATGCATTTGGTTCCATGTGTACACTGTCAGAGTTACAGAACTGTAATGGTCATTTAGGGATTTAGGGAAAAAAAATGTCCACCACAAGCCAGCATGGCGATGACCCCTCTCAATCACGGATGATAATTACAGCAGATAAATTCTGACTGTTAAGTAAAAATAAAACAATATCTTTCAGGCGATGTGTGGTAAGGCTCAGATGTTCAGTCCGTTAATGGCCACCTGCTTGCTGTTAGGGCAGGGGTCTTCAACAGGGGGTCCGGGACCCCTAGGGGGTCCTCAGAGTTACTACAGGGGGTCCTCCAAATCTTTGTGTCATAGGAACTTGTTTTTTTCCCCCTTTCTTATATTAACCACCCTAGCGTCCATATTCTGAGAACTTTAGCCAAAAACAGCAGATCTACAAGCTCACAAGTGAGCTTGTAGATCGTCTATTTTCGGCAAAGAGCTTTGGAGGGGGGAAGAGAGCACACTACTAGTACAGTGAAAGGTCAAGTTTATTAAGTATTGACCGTTCAAGTGGTTAAATATCTGAAAACACACATTAACATGAATCCAAAATACAATGATGATCATGCTGTCAAACAATGAAACCCTGCTTCATCTCTCTCAACTAAGGGGTCCTTGGCCTGAAAACGTTGAAGACCCCTGTGTCAGGGCTTTACCTCAACAGTGATATCTGACATGGCCCGCACGGTGCCCGAGGCTGGCCTGAGGGTGAACTCTGAGGGCCGGGCGTGTGCGTCTAGAGCAGCGCCGCCGTGCCACTGGTTTCTGGACAGCTCAGACACCTGCACAGCGCTGGACACGCTGACGGGCCCCCGACCGTCTCCTAAGACCCGCAAGACAAACGCCATGGGCACCAGGGAGGTGTTGAAAAGGGTGCAGGTCAAAGTGTGGGGGAAGCCTGGGAGCCAGAGAGAGAGAGAGGAGTCATAGAAGCAGAGGGAGTGAAAAACAGAGTTCTTAGCTATAGAATAGAACAGGGGTTTTTCAAACTGTTTTGACTCAGGGCACCCCCTGTAAATAACTTTTTCATCCACGGCACCCCTGAATTACACTGTTCATTTTGGGAATCTTACACATAGGCTATGTCACAGAGAATATCCATTTCCATCAGAACTGACTGAATATATACTTGATGTTTAACCACTTGAACCCCAGCATCCTTATTCTGGTGGGAAGGTTCACCAAAAATAGCCGATCTACAAGCTCACAACGCGTCACAACGTGGCGCGTTGTGAGCTTGTAGATCTGCGATTTTTGGTGAAGAGAGTTGGCCGTAGATGGAAAAATAACTCCTCAAGTACAGTGCAAATCAGGTCTTCACATAGTGAAGTGATATTGATGTAGTGATATCGATGGATTCCAAATATCATCAAATTATTTTGAGGCACCCCTGGACTGCCATCACGGCACCCCATGGGTGCCCCGTCACCCACTTTGAAAACCCCTGGAATAGAATGAGATTCTATTATAAAAGAACACTGAGGACTTTGCTTTGTAGTCTGCACTGCAGTGTCCCTCCCTTAAATCTCAATTTCCCAGTCACAGTAATGCTGTACGTACAGTATGTAATCAAACAGCCAAACCAAGGTTTCACTGTCCAAGTGTCCACTATTATTATTAGTACTTTGAGTGTTTTTTCTTTCTTTTCCTTTGGGGAACAAAGGTACACATTCTGAAGCTGAAAGACTGGAGTTCAAATAACCTGGAGCTAACAGTACAGCAGTAGCCTACAGTATGTATTAAAATAAAATCACACCCAATGTGAAGTGAGCGGTGGTCGTGCTTGCATAACGTCTTCAATTGGTAATTGGTGATGTAATACAGGCTACACACACACACATTGCTATGGCAAAACGCTGAGGAAAAAGACTAGGATATAGGTCTAGGATGTCATTGGTGATGTAATATGGCTACACACACACACACATATTGCTATGGCAAAACGCTGAGGAAAACACATTGCTATGGCAAAACGCTGAGGAAAAGTGGCTACAGATAGGTCTAGGATGTAACTGGTGCTGTAATGTGATGTAATATGGCTACACACACACATATTGCTATGGAAAAACGCTGAGGAAAACACATTGCTATGGCAAAACGCTGAGGAAAAGTGGCTACAGACACACGCACAGCCACTCTTAGGAGCGGTTTACCACCGCTCAAAAAGATACTTTTCACCACAGATACCAGAATCTCCCATGTGAAAGCCTTTAACTGGTCTGCCATTTAGCATTCATTCTATGAGATAAGTCAGGAGTTTTGTCTTTTTGGTCTTGGTTCTGCTGAATTGCCTCTACAACACAATCAGAAAATCGTTTGTACTTTAAACGCTTTTCTCAGCAGGTTTTTCCGAATCATCTTTTGAATGAATCATATCAGGTTTTACAATCATTATGAAGCACACAATGTGTCACACTGACATAATAGTTACTTAATCTACATCCAGTACATTCCATCCAGTCCATGAGATTAGTACCGCATAATCTATGACGTCTTTTACTGTATATACATTTTTGATTGTCTTAAACCTTTGATTTGGATTTGATTTGATTTATTTAGCACAAAACAATGAAAAAAAGGGAAAAAAGAAAGAAAAAAAGTACACAAAATACAAAAGAAAAGTGACAGGAGGAAGCAAAATGTCAAAAGTTTATACAGGGCCTCTACCTATGTATAACAAGATTCATAGAACATGATTTATAAACAACAAAATATGAATAATATAGAATTGACAAATATTGCATGCAGTATAAAAGAAAATCTACAACATAATTGAATATTACCCATGACAACTTCTACAGTTACTCACCAAAGGCAACATCTCCAAAGTTGAGCTCTGAAACGTTGAAGTTGAATGTGGGGCCAATGACTCTGCCTCTGAAAATGAACACAAAAACATGATCGACAATAATCCATACAGTATATATGACTTTAATGACTTTTCAAAAAATAGCAGATCTACAAGACACTCGGTGATGCGCTGTGAGCTTGTATATCTGCAATTTTCAATAGCTAAAATAATTCAGGCCTAAAATTATTGACTGCTTTAACCAGTGAAAAATAGCAGATATACAAGCTCGCAGCGCGGCACTCGGTGCGAGCTTGTGATCTGCTATTTTTGAAAAAGTTGTGAAAATGTGTGCAAATCTTTGAATATAATGTATTTTTTAAGCGAACGTTTGTAAGTAAAATTTTGCTTCTGGGTGGTCCCTGGAACTAAATATTTTGAGATGGGGGTCCGTGGCCAAATACATATCATTTTGGGGGTCCTTCACATGAAAAGGTTTGAGAACCACTGACATAGAGTCTCTCAAGAACAGATTAACTGAGCTCCAGTTAAGTGAAAAGGACCTTTTCTTTGACGATGGCTGGCCAGATTGCTGACATAGAAACGTAGGTTTTTCAAAAGATCTTAGAAGGATTCAAAAGACACTTATAGAATCGGGTCAAAATTTAAATGTTCACGATTTTTCAAAAATAGCAGATCTACAAGCTTGCATGTATATCTGCTATTTTTCAATAGTTAAAGCATAAAATATTGCGTCATAATGTGTTCAGGCCTAAATGGGTTAAGGCCCCTCCACCTTGGGCCCTAGTAACTCAGTCCCACTTCCTCCCCCCCTTGTGACGCCCCTGTGAATAACTAAGTTCACCTGAACGTCAAGGTGTGTGGCTGTGGCCGTCCTGTGACGGTGAGCAGCAGCTCCTCAGAGAAGGTTCCCAGGCTGCTGCTGGAGAAGACAACCTCCAGAGCTTGGCAGGCCCCTGGGGGAACCACGCCCTCCTCAGGGCTGAAGGAGAAACAGCGGCCAAAGGTGGTGTTGGGGCAGGACATCTTGAAGGGAGCATCAATCAGACCTCTGTTGGACACCAGCACCTGGCAGTTAAACGGATATATCACTTTCAAAAAATGTCTGGGTCATTTCATCGTCTACTCTGTCTACTCTTGTTTTTGTGAACACCCGAGACAGTTTTTAAGTTGCTTGATTCAATATACAGTATAGATATTTATATTAATTTTATCAGACACGCTCCCTTCCCTTCCTATACAAATCCACCGTAACTTTAAACTCCATTTTAACCATGATAGATTCATCAAAAACACTCGTTCTTGGTTCTGGTGACTCATACGTGAGGGACTGTTTTTTTATTTATTTTTTATTACTTTTTTCATAATTATTTGCGACGTAGGTTGCAGTTTACTATCAGAACCGTCACAGCTTGACCATATCCGTCCGTCCGTCTGGACGCATAAGACCTGACACTGTGGTTCCCCTGACACATCACTGTGACATCACAGGTGACATCATAGTGATGTCAGATACTCAGAGCAGGGATCTCCATATAATATATGGGCATAAACAGGTGAGTCAGGTGACATACTTATTGTTACTTATTTTATAAATGTTTTCATAAAAAGACAAATTAAAACAGTTATTCAGCTGTGTATGACAATCCTCTTTGTATCAGTTTGCTTCTTCTGGATTCATTTCCTTATTTTAAATATATTTTTGTTACAGTCACATCATATCTGTGGATGTGAGATGATTTCAATATTACTTATTATTATACAAAACTTATTTTTGGAATAAATACATCTATTATTTAATAATACACATATGAGAGGGCTTTGGTTTGACCTTTCAGTTGATTTAGGTCAACTCAGGGATTAGCATTGCTTTTGTCACAATCTCTGATTGTATTTATCTTTAATTGATGCCACCTTTGTGCAAAGACTTTCAGCTGAAGTGATTCACAAGGAAAAAAGTATTTTATGTTCATTGTGTTAGTCTAAACATTTTCAAGGAATATGTATTCGTTGCAGTGTATGCCCAGTAACCATGAAATGTATATTCATGTCAAATCAATAAAATAAAATGAAATAAAATAAAAAACGAGAAAGCATTTCACACCCCCTACCTCATAACAGTTCTTGGCCCCAATGAAAACATTTTGCATGTCCATTAGGTTATAGCTGAACTGCAGTTTGGGTCCTACGCCGTCCCCCGTGACTATCAGAGGCAAACAGCATTCACGGCCTGCACACACAGACACGAACAAACAAAGCCAGGGTAACAAACAAAACAAAACAGAAGGAGAAACAAGACATGGAGACATTTAGGATTGTAACATTAAAAGCATAATTGAACAAAATGGTACGGCAAGGAACTCTCGAGTAAGTTCAAAGAGGAATTCATGTAAAACGTTAATGTAAAATGTTTGTCTGGATTCCCAAGTGGCTCGCATGGTAAGAGTGCATACTGTACCACATAAACAAAGCTAAAGTCCTTCCAAAGCTTGCCTGGGGTCACTGCAGGGGTTTTCAAACTGGGTGACGGGGCACCCTGGGGTGCCGTGACGGCAGTGCCGCAAGATAATTTGATAATATTTGGAATTTATTTGCACAATTAAAAACAACTATTTAGGATCATTTTAAACTGGAATTTAAAATTTTCAGTCAGTTCTAACCAAAATAGCCATTATCTCAATGTTTTCCTCACTAAACTTTGCCATAAATATAAGGTGCCAGGAGTGAAAAGGCAACCCTACATTCATTAAGATAAGTGTGCCTCGGATGAAAAAAAGTATTTGAAGGGATGCCCTGAGCCAAAAAAGTTTGGGAATCCCTGATTTACTGCATGTCTTCCCTCCTACTCTCTCCTGTCTCTATCAAAATAAAGCAAAACTTCCTTATGAAAAATAAATAGATAATATTTCCTTTGTCTTCCAGAATATATTGAAGGGCGTCTCCCTCAAATGGATCCCAGAAATGACAGCTTAAGAAAGCTTAAGAAATTTCCATCGCATATACTGTCCTATTTTGTATGATAATGTAGCTATATGGGCATTTGGGTTCACAAAAGTGGTCCTAATTATGTTTTGAATACAGTGAAATCTTCTGGTCAAAACTTTATATTTTGTCTGTGCAAGCCATACAGTAGCACACGCCCTAGTTCAGGACACCAGTAGCCTCAGAAAACATGGAAATGAATGTAAATCTGGCCTCCGGCTCAGGAGACACACACGGACACCACATGCAAAACTACAAACTGCTCTCTTTAAGCAACGTGGATGGCAGGGAGTTGTTGCTGTTGCCCTGTGCTTTGTCTTTATTATGAAAATGAGATCAGGCGAGGAAGATGCCATGTGTAGCTCCATGGTCGGAGCACAGGATTAGCGATAACCAGAGGTAGGGATTCCTTCCCTACTCTATGTGCTTTCATTACCCCAAGGCACTTTGCATAAAAGCATCTACCAAAAAGGCATATATTATACACTGAGTAAAGTGATCTGAAATGACTTCAGAGAGTGAATTGAGAAAAGGTATTCTCCTCTAATAATAACCCCCCGTTTGACTCACCGCTATTCACACAAAAGCGAGATTGAACGAGAGAAAGGATAGCAATGACTTTTATTAAAGAAGTCGGAATAATATACTTCTGCAGAAAGTGTGATCTCCTTATAACTAAGATTGAAACAAGTAGAACAAACAAAGTGATCATTTCAGTGCCTGAGCATCTGGCTACTCAATAGATAGCAGAATTCCTCTGTTTCAATGCCACCTAATATCCAAGCGCAATACTCAGAATCCAACAGAAGCCTTCATTGCGACCGGAGGTCGCATTTAGTATGAAAACATGCAGATCATGTCCGTCCGTCACGCCTCATGTCACGCTCCATATATGGCCAAGATCCCTGATGTCATCAACATTAACCCATTCAGAACGGGTACACTATATTGTGTATCATTATTTTATGCTTTAACTATTGAAAAATAGCAGATATACAAGCTCACAGCGCGGCACCGAGTGCCGTGCTGCGAGCTTGTAGATCTGCTATTTTTTTTAATTAGAATTTTGACCCGATTTTATAAGTGTCTTTTGAATCCTTCTAAGGTTTTTTTGAAAAACCTATGTTTCTATAGGTCAGCAATCTGGCCAGCCATCGTCAAAGAAAAGGTCCTTTTCACTTAACTGGAGCTCAGTTAGTCTGTTCTTGAGAGGCTACTATGTCAGTGGTTCTCAAACCTTTTCATGTGAAGGACCCCCAAACTGATATTTATTTGGCCACGGACCCCCATCTCAAAATATTTAGTTCCAGGGACCACCCAGAAGGAACATTTGAGTTACAAATGTTTGCTTTGAAAATGCATATATTCAAAGATTTGCACACATTTTCACGACTTTTTCAAAAATAGCAGATCTACAAGCTCGCAGCGCGGCACTCGGTGCCGTGCTGTGAGCTTGTATATCTGCTATTTTTTAATAGTTAAAGCATCCAATCATTTTAGGCCTAAATGGGTTAAGCCCATTTCTTGGCACTGGACCTCTTTAGAACATCATGTCTTGAACTACTTCAATTAGTTCCCTGAGAGCTACACTCCCTGGGCATTGCTCTCACTTATCAATGGAGTTGCCAGCTCTGACTTACACAATACATTAGAGTAGAACCCCGTGTTTCCTCAAAGCCATTCATCAGAGATGCACCTCACTGCTGGAACACACTGTACTGTGCCATGCAATGCAGGCCAAAACAGCCATCTTACCAAATTTATGGCAACAGCAACAGAGTTGATACAAATATCATTATGGTACAAGTATCCAAGCAAGAGGATTTTTAACACGTAGCGTTGCAGATACTGACAATAATGGCAGGAATTACTGACTTTTCTTTGATGTTCTTTATTCGAAAGTTTTTCTCAGGAAGTGCTGAGGCCATGCAATCAAAATATATCAGCAAAAACCTTTTGATACACAAGGTGGTAAGAACAAGTTCATTTTAAGTATAAAGACCTTGTAGCATTCACCATACCGTTACATTTCCCTGATCCTAAAATCACAATGCCATTTTAAATCCCTTTTAACACCTACTATATTTAATGTAGCAGAAAATAGAACAAGCTCAAAATGCACAGTTGTTTGTTTATAGATATCTGCTACATACTTCTGCCAAATGCTCGCCCTAGGGTGCATGTGGTTGTTTGTGTTGCCAGTGGCTTCCTCAACCCTGCAATAGAGCAATGAAGTTTGACGCCATGTACACATCCTACCTGGTTCACGTTTGTTTTCCCCCATTCTGAATTCCCATAGACTTTTCATATCGCGTCATATAAGAACTATGTTCCAAACATAAACAAATTATCTCAGCGGTTTGACTCATATGGATGAAGAATCAGCTGATGGTGAGAAAACGCTAATGTTACTGTCGCCGAATTAGTTACATTTACACTAGAAATAGACTGTATCAAATACGACTGACTATCATAAACCATACAGAGCCACCTCCCCGACAATATCGCGGAGACCGTTTGTTTATTTTTGGACCACAATGCTTATATGAGACGATTTTAAGATTACTTAATGTTATTCTCCATAGATTAATTACTTCCATGATCCGGGGGATGAGCGAGTCACGTCATGACTTCACTGCTCTATAAACATTACCCTACCATGTAATGACCTCGAAACGAGTACCAACTGAGTCAGTCAGCTGACAGTAAGACAATAGTCCTCTATACACAAATGTATATAAACACATATTGTACAATGTATTTTCCCCAAAAGTTTGGAATGTTATATGGAAATCTGAATAACTTACGAATAGCTGACAGCTAATGTTAACTTAAATAAGGACGGTGATGGGCATGATATCATTCTGTGGTTATCTGAAAACAACACCCACCCGGCCAATCAGAATTGAGTATTCTCCATGGCGATGCTATAACGAAGTGGTTCTCAGGACTCTCTGGGGCCTTTTCCACCGGCAAAGAACCGTTTCGGGTTCTTTCTCCCGCCTATGGGATGAACCAGAGGTGAGCTTTTGCACCGAGAACCGAGTTGGTTCCGAACCGTAAAAGTTGGTTCGTGGCCAGTTCGCAATAACAAACCAAGGTTCCAAGAAATTACCATCCCATAGGTGGGAGAAAGAACCAGAACCGGTTCTTTGCCGGTGGAAAAGGCCCCTCTGGGTTCCTTTAGGACAGGGGTCAGCAACCTTTTTGAAATGAAGTGCCATGTTTTTATTTTCTAGACAGTGAGTGTGCCATGTCAACATTCATTTTAATGACACCCCATCAAAATTCATACATATTTTGATTGTCAGGACCTTGTTATAACGATCATTAGACTCAGAGCAATAACCTACCTATCTCCCTGACTCCCTCCCTAGTCAAAGTTCAGAATTTTAATGAATGTGGAATTGTGTGCAGGATGTAATTTGCTGCAAATTGGGTGACTCAATATTTGATTTTAAAATAAATCTTCTCTCAGACATTTCTGCCAGTGTGCCAGTGCCATTTCTGCCAGTGTGCCTGTGCCAATGTTGGCACCCGTGCCTAAGGTTGCCTACCCCTGCTTTAGGAGGTCTAAATTGACCCGTACAAGTCTGTAACTCTGACAGTTTACAAATGGAACCAAATGGACCCGTTAGGGTCCATTTGGTTCCATTTGTACACTGTCAGAGTTAAGGGGAGACCTTGAAATTTAAATGTCGAGAACCATTGCTATAACATGCAAAAACACAACTAACGTTGTATCCTACACTTTGGCACTGACCTGTGACATCACAGTAGAAGGTGTGCTGGTAGAGCCTGGCCTCCTGAGGCTTAAAGATGATGTTGAATGTTGCTGTGGTGGACGGCCATATTTCACCCTCCTAGACAAAACAGACAGACAAACAGAATGGCAGACAGGGAGAAAGGAAGTGAGACTGTCTGCACAACACACGACCCACCAGTATGTGCTGTACTACCTCACACACAGACACACAGACACACGCTCGCTCGCACACACACCACACGCACGCGTAAATGCGCACAGGGGGGCCATCACAGAAGGTCAACGTCTCATAAAATTCCACTGCATAATAGCAGATGGATAGTCCCAGACAGATAGATAGACCTTTATTATTCCCAGGGGAATACTTAAGAAATAAGAAAAAGTGAATAAGTCTTAGAGCTCACTGGATAATAATGTGGAAAAATCATTTTGGGTTGGTGTGTAATTCAGTTAGTCTTCCACCCTGTACTGCATCCCTGCACAACACACAGCTCTGCAACGTTCCGTTTCTCTTTTAACAGCACCCTGCACTCTCACTCTCTCTATGAATTCACATTGTGCCTAAAATAGAAAGGAGAGAAGGGTCATTCATTAGCACGAGAGGCAGCTCTGAAATGACCGCCGCCTCTGGGGAGTCCAGCAACACTATACAGTATAGCTCTGGAGCCTCCAAGGATACCGTATGCCCAATTTATACTTTAGTCGGGGACCCACAAGGCCAAAAGCTCAAGGAATAGGGTTGAACCTGTGATTTTCTGCCCTACTTTTTATTTCTGTTTTATCAATTAGTTTGGTCATTAAGGTCCATAGAATGAGAGGCCTGCTCTGCCGGAAACATTGCAAAAAGAAGTTATGGCCATTTGTATATTCACTGTCTCATTGACTCCACTAGAAATATTTTAAAAAGAAACAAATTCTGCTTTAAGTAGCATGTGAGGGGTCAAACTAGGGGTTCTTCGTGATTCTGAATCCATTGCAAGCATTTGTTTTGCATGAAAAACATTGCTTGGGCAAAATTTCGGCCACCCAAAACTGTGAAAAGTGGAAAAAAGTGATGACTCATCACTTTTCACAGTTTACAGCAGAAAATCACAGGTCCTCTCCCATTTTGGTGACTGGGTCCCCGGCTACTTGCATGCTCGCCGTGTTGCTCACGCCCCCAAAATGGCAGACCGTAACAAGCCCACAGAACGTTGTGTGCTGCGACGTTTGTGAGCTTGTAGATCGGCTATCGGCGTGTGACATCTGCCAAGTAAACATAAATAACCTGCGTGTGCGTGCGTGTGCGCTGACTGTGCATGTCTCTCCACCGTCCTCTACTTGTCCATAGCAGCTCTTGTGTTTGCGTTTGGCCTAAAGACTCTTTGTTCTGGCTGTCCAGGGAGTCTGGCTGGCCTCCTGGCAGAGCGTGAGCTCTGACTGAGGAGCAGAACAAAGGAACAGGGGTGTCAGCGGAGGTCGGGCCGCTCTGAGGAGGAGCCTCCTGTCATCATCCTCTGTCTGTGATCCTCCTGTCATTAAAGGAACCAGACTAGGGATGGGACCATATGAAAATGTCATAATAGACGATATACAAGCTCACAACGCGTTGCGTTGCAACGCGTTGTGAGCTTGTAGATCAGCTATTTTTTTGGCAAAGACATTTGATAGAGAGTGAAAAAATAAGACTTTATCAAGTACGTATATTATAAGTACCTTTTACCAATTATAGAGGGTTTAAGTGGTACCGGATATGCAGCTTGGCAAATAAAAGGTGAATTGATCCCAGGGCATGACGGAGGACGATATCACGATAATTTAAATCTCCACGATACGATTATCGTGAGTGTTTTTTATCACGATAAACGATAATATCGCTTATCGTCCCAACTCTAAACCAGACACAACAGAGTTAGAGAGAGCAGGAGTTTTCTTACCCATTGGCAGGCCAAACGCAAAACAATGGAAAGGAAAACCATACCGAATCCCATCTCAGGTGATATCACACTCACAGTCCATACCCACAAAGGTTTAAAGATCTGGTTTAAAGATCTGATGATCGGATGCAACTACACAGTAAAATCCGGAATGTTGATTTAACTCAGAGTGTGAAAATGGACCATTACAGGGTCAGAGTTAGTGTAAGTAACACTCTGGATTTCAGTGTGTAAAGTAAAGTTATGTAATAACTTATGAGCCAAGCTTTTGAAGGACATTGTGGAATGGTGCAGTAAAATATTTACACAGCAGGTCATAGCTAAGTGGGGCGAGGAACCACGCTGATGGTAGAAAAAAAAACATGCAGGGGGTGAAGGTAGACGATGAGTAAGCAAAGGGATAGATGCTCGAGAGCAATGGAGAGGGGTGGAGAATGCAAGAGACAGACAAGAGCACACACGTACACATGCAGGCTTTGGGAGGGGCAGGGTGATTGACTTGACCTTTCCATTTTTGTTTAGACTGCACAGATTGTGCCCCTGGACCTGGCTTTAACTTACTCCGCTACTGCACACGGACACAGACACACATACACGCACGGTCGCACGTGCACGCACGCACACACAGGGCTGTCATGATTATGGCATTTTACATGACAATTACTTGTCACTCAAATAATTGCGATTAACGATTTAATTGTGTTTTTGTCGTTGACAATTACATTTATGTTTGGCTTTTAGGCTTTGAAGTTGCACGTGGTAGATATGACACATAACTTATATATACGAAGAAATTACTGACATATTTGACAACTTTATACTTAAAAAAAGAACACTGATAGTGGAAATAGCAGATGTACAAGCTCACAACGCGTCGCAACTATTTTTTTTACTTAAAATAATATATATGAAAATGTTTCAACATGGAAACGATTATGACGATTATGAAAAACAATCACGATTATGTCAAATAGTTGCGATTAGACGATTATGTAATAATTGTTACAGCCCTACACACACACACACACACACACACACACACACACACACACACACGCACGCACACACACACACACACCATTGGCTCGACAGTGATGGAACTGTGAGAGGAGAGGGGCAGGCGGTCCTCTGCAACCTGCCGCCTCCGCTCCCTGAAGCTTCTGGAGAGCAGAGCCATGCGGTGGAACTCGTTGGGGTCGGACGCGCTTTCTGACAGGAGCCGCTCTCTCTCCTCATCCTCCTCCTTCTGCAGGTCTCTGGGAGGGAGGGGAGATGGGGAGGGGTTTGAGGAGGGCGGGGCAAAGAGACCGACAGATTGATAGGGCATTAACTCTCAAATACCTGGAACGCGCCCGAGTCGCGTTAGATTTGAACCACTTTAACCATTATTTTATGCTTTAACTATTGAAAAATAGCAGATATACAAGCTCACAGCGCGGCACCGAGTGCCGCGCTGCGAGCCTGTAGATCTGCTATTTTTGAAAAATCGTGAAAATGCGTGCAAGTCTTTGAATATCTTTGACCCGATCTTTGACCCGACTTCTAAATCCTTCCTCTAAATCAGTGGTTCTCAAACTTTTTCATGTCAAGGACCCCCAAAATGACATGTATTTGGCCGCGGACCCCCATCTCAAAACATGTTGTTCCAGGGACCCCCCAGATGCAAATATTTGAGTTACAAATGTTCGCTTTTTAAACATATATTCAAAACATGCACAAAAAAAAAAAAACAAGATTTTTCAAAAATAGCAGATCTACAAGCTCGCCGCGCTGTGAGCTTGTATATCTGCTATTTTTCACTGGTTAAAGCAGTCAATAATTCTAGGCCTAAATGGGTTAACGACTTATGATTTTTGCAAGTCGACTCGACTCAGTAAAAAGTTGAGTTGAAGTCGACTTTATTGTTTGATGACGTCATCACATCACACACGACCCCCCAATTATTTTGGGGGGGGTCCACTACGTGTTGCGTTCTGTTGGTGTTGTTTTGGTGTTTGTCTGTTTTTTGTTTTTGTTTATGTTATATGTGAAAAAATGATTTGAATGCAAAAATGTAGTATGCCAAAGCAAATTCCTATGTGCATTACACAATGGTAGTGTAAGTAATCTGAATCTGAATCCCAGATGATTAACTTAATCTGAAACATTGTTTTCTCACTCAACTGTAAACAAACCAACATAAAGTTTATTGTATATAGAGGGTATCTTCACATTTCTAAAGTGCCAATTTAAGGACTTTTTAATACCTCTAAAATGACAAATTAAACATTGTCCAAATTGTCAAATATATAGAGGCAGAAATTTTGAAAATAGCCTATCTATTCTACATGCTCACAACGCCTCGCATCTGTACTGCACTGTAATATTGGATCATTCCGTCCTTGACAATAGGCAATCCTACTGTTTGAATGCTGTACAGACGTGCACATGGAGCAAAAATAATGATAGAAAAAAATTCAACTTCGACTTTCGACTTTCTCTGGTGGGAGTCGACTTGTGTAACGACTTTTTCGTGAATACCCTATGACAGAAGCCCAACAGAGGTAAAGTGACAGACATCTGACATATTTCTGGCACAGAGACGGGGCAGCTCGGTCTGCTGGCGTAGCGGCCTGGGCAACTAGGCTCACATGACGACCTTTACTGTGTGTCTCTCCCTGTCTCTCTCTCTCTCTTTCCTGTCTATCTACACTTGAAAATCAATAAAGGCAGAATAAACTAAAACAAATCTTTAAAAAAAGACAAGAAAATAATTGCGGGGGCAGAAGTGGCTCAGGCGGTAGAGATAGTCATGGAATCGGAAGGTCCCAGTTCGGTCCCAGGCCCCTCCCTTGAGCTAGACACTTACAACTAAAGCTGGCCGCACACTAGCCGATAATCGGGCTATTTAATTACCCTCCCGACAATCGGGCTGCCACCGACTGAAACGGGCCCGACAATCGGCATGAACGTCGTCTAGCGTGAGGTCTCACAGATCCACTCGGAGCCCAGCCGAGTGGCTCGGAGGACGATCGGGGGTAGCCCGACTCTTTTCAAACATGTTTGATATTTTCCTGGATCTGTACTGGTCTGGAAGACTGGAAGGGCAGCAGGGGACTGAGAGAAAATAGGTACAGCAGCCGCTGATAGATGCAAGTCTCTGAGCATACATCTGACTGAGTGACAGATCCATCTCTTTTTTCTTCTCTCCACCTCTCCCTCTGCCTCTCACTCACTCTCACACACACACACACACACACACGCGCGCGCGCCCGCGCCCGCACACAGACACACTTTTCATAGCGTCCGTCCGTCCATCAGGTTGTATCATGAATGATTGGGATTTAAATTAAAACTCAACGGCAGCGCATATCAAACAAACAGAAGAAAGACCGCGACCAGCACACATCCCTTGCAAGTAGGTGGGACGTTCGCGAACGAATCGAGTATTTTGAACGGCTCTTTGAAATGAACGATGGGATCCGGTTCGCAGTAGGGAGCCGTTCCTTTCTAATGAACAGTGGTGGGAAAATAGCCTACTGCAATCAATGTGGAAATACTCTGCCACAAGTAGAGGTTTTTGGAATGTTAATATACTTGAGTAAAAGTACAAACGTATTGGTATCATTCAATATTTAATTAATGTAGCCTACAGAGTACCAATAGTAGAAAGTAGGCAGAATGTCCTGTTTCACAGATTTTCCAATGAATAAAATGTAGAAAAATCTTTTGAAAATAGCCGATCTACAAGCTCACAATGCAACAAATGGCAGGTATGTAGGCCTACCTATATATGGCAGAAATAAATGTATATAGGGTTGAAGTTATTTGTAATTATATCAAAATCTACAAAGTAACTAATGAGCCAGTCTTTTTTTTTTTTTTACATCTGTTTATTAGTATTTTTCATTTTTAAAGACATATCGTCCATAGCAACTATGGAGAGAAAACATCATGACAAAAACAGGTTGGACCATATGACAGAGTAGAAAAAACCTTATACCAATACAAAAGTCGAATATACATATATATAAACAATAAAACAAAATTGACAGTTAAAACATAAATAATACTACAGCAATAATGACAAAACAAACAAGAAAGGAAAAAATAAACAAGACAAACAACAATCAAACAAACAAACAAACAAACAAATGGCTGATGGCGGCACGTGTCCCCGGAGATAGGCGAACAGCAGACAGAGTAATCACACGTTGTACTTGATCAGTAAAAGTTAGCAGGTGACCCTAGGGGGCGACTAAGCACTGTCTGCTCTTTTCAGGGACTCTAAAAGGCGCAGGATAGGTGACCATATTTTTTGGAACTGGGGCTCCCTATCTGTGAGGACAAATCTTACTCTCTCCAGGTGCAGGACTCCGCCTAGTTCCTTTATCCACATGTCAATGGATGGGGGTTTAACTGATTTCCAGGCTTGAAGGATTAATTTCCTGGCGAGCAATGTAGAGAGCCTAACAACTTGATTCTCCCGGTTGTTTTGGGCCCACCCTGGCTCCAGCACCCCGAAGAGCGCAGTTAACGGAGCAGGAGGGAGTTCCCTCTCATAAGCTTTCCCAAGAAAGTCAAAAATTTGGTTCCAAAAGTTTTGCAACTTATGGCATTGAACAAATTGATGTGCTAAGGTACCTTGCTCAATAAAGCATTTGCCACACAGGGGAGAAGAATCCTTAAATAATTTATGCACTTTAGTCGGGGAGAAGTGTAATCTGTGAATGATCTTAAATTGGATGAGGCCATGCCTGACATTAATAGAGCTGTGATGAATATTGTCAATACACTCCTCCCACGTTTCGTCCGAGATATCAATACCTAGCTCTCTTTGCCAGTTCTCTTTGAATGGGAGAGAGGGTAGACTAGACAAATCTTGCAAAGTTGCATAGTATTGCGAGACTGCACCTTTACCAAAGGAATCGACTCTCATTATGCTCTCTAGTGTCGGATGACGAGTCTTTTGTTCAAATTGTGGGACATGAGTTCTGAAAAAGTTTCTAATCTGTAAGTATCTAAAAAAGTGTGATGCCGGAAGTTGACACAACTGCTTGAGTTGTTGAAAAGAAACAAAATGGTCATCCCTATACAAGTTACTTAAGGATTCGATACCTTTTTCCCTCCAGAGACGAAAAACTGGGTCGGTCAGGCCTGGTTTAAAGGCATGATTGCCACAAATGGGAGTGTACATATACAATTTGGGAGCTTTTATCAATTTTGAGATTTGAGACCAGATTTTAAGAGAATGCTGAATTATAGGGTTATGACTATAGATATCCTTCTTAAACTTAACAGGACTATTTAGCAGTGCGGGTAGGCACGTGCCTGTGCACGACAAGTGTTCCATTCTTAGCCAGGAGGGCATACTTTCAAGGTTATAGCCTGGGTAACAGTCAAACCATTGAGTAATAAAATTTAAGTTAGCTGCCAAGTAATATAGTCTGAATTGAGGGAGACCAAATCCACCCTCGCTCCTACTTTTGCACAGATGTAGACGAGTAATCCTGGGAGTTTTGCCAAACCATATAAAGGCGGAGATGATTGAGTCTAGTTTCTTAAAATAATATTGAGGAATGCTTGATGGGATTGATTGAAAGACATACAGAAATCTAGGTAAAGTCACCATTTTGATGGCGTTAATACGTCCAGCCATTGATAAGGGTAAGGTGTTCCAGAACTCTATGTTTTTCTGCAATTGTTTTATTTTTTGGTCCCAGTTTGCCTTCAGTAAGTTATTCAATTTACTTGTGACTATAATTCCCAGACTCGTAAATTTATCCAAGACAATTTTGAATGGGGTGGATGACAGAAAGGTTTTGTCCACTACATCTGATAAAGGCATCAGTTCGCTTTTATCCCAGTTTATTCTGTACCCTGAAAAAGAACCAAACTCATTGATGAGGTTTAGCAGTGTGGGGATGGAAGCCCTTGGATCAGAAATAAACAAGACCACATCGTCAGCGTAGGCCGAAATTTTGTGCGAGGTACCATGTTGCACAATCGGGTGGATTACTGAGCAGGCCCGTATCCTCGCAGCTAAGGGTTCTAACGCAAGCGCAAATATATAAGGTGAGATCGGATCCCCCTGGCGCGTGCCTCTAAAAAGCCTGAATGGTTTCGATTCATTTTGATTAGTGAGGACTGAGGCCGATGGTTCGTGATATATGACCTTAATCCAGTTAATGAAAGACTCCCCAAAGCCAAATTTAGTCAAGACGGAAAGCATATATGGATGTTCAATTTGGTCAAAGGCCTTCTGCGCGTCAAGGGAGATCGCAACCGCATCCTCCGTACTACGTGCAGGGTTGTAGATTAGATTAAACAGCCTCCTCATATTATACTGTATATGTCTGGAGGGCATGAACCCAGTCTGATCCGGGTGAATAATATTGCAAATATGCTCTTTAAGCCTAGAAGAAAGAATTTTGCTCAGTATTTTGGTTTCCGTTGGCAAAAGAGAAATGGGTCTGTATGAGGATGCTAGTGAAGAGTCCTTGTCCTTTTTAAGTAGTAGGGAAATCCTACCATGGTACAGCCCCTTCGGCAGAGAGCCTGATTCTTTAGAGTTATTCAACATACGAAGTATGAAAGGCGCTAAGAGGCTGGAGTAGGCCTTATAAAACTCCGCCCCAAAGCCGTCCGGCCCAGGGGCTTTGTTATTCGGAGCCTGCTGGATAGCTATCTTGACTTCCCCTAATGTAATGTCTGCATCTAACTCCGCCACTGCTTCCTCACTTAATGAGGGGAGATCACATTCTTGCAAAAAATTGTCGATATCCTCCTGACTAGAGGTACTTTTGGAGCTATACAGGTCACGGTAAAACTCTTCAAAACAGTTATTTATTTCTTTAGGGGCAGTAACTCGATTTCCGTTCTTGTTATTGATAGAGAGGATGGCCTGGGAGGCTTGGGATTGTCGAAGCAGTCTAGCCAGTAGTTTGTGTGGTTTGTCTCCAAATTCAAATATTTTTTGTCTGTAATTTAATAATTGGGAGCAAACTCGTTTAGTAAGAATAGAGTTGTAGTCGTATTTCAATTTCGTAATTTTGCCCAGTATTTCTGACGAGGGGGAGTCTAGATAATCTTTATTCAATTGAGTTAGAGTAACCTCTATTAATCTCAGAGACTGTTCTTGAAGCTTACGTTTGGCTGACGAAAATGCAATTATGTGACCTCTCATTACAGCTTTAAAGGATTCCCATAGGACAGAGTCATCGACCTCTCCATTATCGTTAGAGGCAAAAAAGAAGGAGATATGGCCCTCCATTTCTTTGTGGAAAACTTCGTCCTTAAGAAGTAGGGGATCAAACCGCCAAGACTTATTCCTTCTATTGTCTAGATCCATAAATTGTAAGTCCAGTGTAACTGGGCTATGATCGGAGACAAGTATCGGATGGTATGTGCTATCAATTACCGCGGATAAGAGTTTAGAGTCTAGGAAGAAATAGTCTATGCGACTCGAAGTTTTGTGCACTGGACTGTAAAATGAGTATTCCCTCCCCGCAGGATTAACCAATCTCCAAATATCAACAATATTCAGGCTTTTAAGCAAGGTGTTCAATAGGCCTCCAGCCTTTGATTGGTTAGATGAGAGCGTGGAGCTTTTGTCCAGAGTAGAGTCCATTACACAGTTAGCGTCTCCTGCGATAATGACATTGGTAGCATGGATGTTAGGGATTGAGTTAAAAAGTTTTTGAAAGAAGTCAGGGCAGTCAAAATTGGGGCCATATATATTTACGAGTGTTACATTTTGTGAAGCCAATTGACCACTAAGAATAAGAAATCTCCCATCAGGGTCGGTCAATGTTGCAGAGTGGATGAATGGAACATTTTTGCGAAACAATATAGCTACTCCTCTAGCTTTAGCACCAAAATTGGCATGATAGGCCTGACCCAGCCAGTTTGCCCGAAGAATTGATTGCACATTGCGCTTTGCATGGGTTTCCTGTAGAAAGATAACATCGGGTTGCAGGGACTTAAGGTGGGCGAGGACTTTCGCCCTCTTGACAGGATTACCCAGGCCTTTTACGTTCCAGCTAAGAAATCTTAACGCCCCGTTAGGTAACCCGCTATTAGATTTATGTGTCGTTGACACCGTTCGCAAGTGTGACACTCCCCAGCGCCGCACACCCCCCCGAGAACACGCGCACACCACCAGCCAGACAGTACATAAAACATAAAACAAAAAACACAAACCCATAGCCCGACACCCCACCCCCCCAAGTTGAGGGACCATCCACCGGGAAGCCCATCTCTAAATCCCCAAACACCGTACTAGACGTTAGTGAGATTCCCTCAATGGCCCCTCCCCCAAACCTTATAAAATAAGTAAGAAAAGGAATATTTAAAGTTATCCATTATTGCCCGTAAATTGTTAACATTTTGACCACATCCGGTATGTACAACATTCCACCTAAATAATCATTGGTCGACTGGATCCGTTTAGCTACTACCCTTTGGACTCCTACAGTAAGTTTCTGATAACATAGGATTTTAAATTAAACTGCCAGAAACCCGGCTAACATTGAGGTAAGAGATTATAATAATACAAATACTAGTGATGATAAAAATAATAATACAAAAGTAGTAAACGCATCAATAATAATAAAAAATAAAGAAATAAAAACATATAAATTATAATGAAGGGAAGTAAAAGAACAACTCAAGGTCAAATTAGAAGGTGTAATCACCATCCAACCTAACATTGTACAAAAATGGCAAACGCCACCCTCCTACAGAAAGATTTATGATCTCGGGGGCCCGGAGCAAAAAGGCACAAGCGACACCCCACACCCCCCCGCCGGCCGACGCCCCCCACCGACCGCAGCCACCCAATCCAATCCTATATGTTCATTCCGTCCAGACATTAATACGGATTAGGCTTCGATGTGTGAATTTCAAAATATACTTTTTAATGTTGTTACTAATAAATGACCACAATCACTGAAAAGCCGCCCGCGAGAAGATGCAAACGCCCCCCACGCCCCCCCGCTCCAGGCCCCCGATTTACACACAAAAATAAAAAAAAATAAAACAGACGCTCTATTATAAATAAAAGGAAAACCCAGACAAACAATCACTCCACCAAGCAAAACTATACTCAAGCACGCACAAACACACACAGATAACCGGTGGACAAGGATCGAATACAAAACAAAAATAAGATACATGAACAAATAAAATTGTAAAAGTAAACAAAAAACCCCATGTTACCCAAATTGGCGATATCCGCCCTACTACAAAGTGTTGAAAGTCCGATCAACTAAAAAAGGCTGGATATCCACTCTACTACGAGTGATGAGGAGTGAATTCCAGACCGTGAAAATGTGTGCATAGAAACCCCGACACACATACGCTCCTAGAGGCAAAACTACTCACACCAATCACCCACGCACACACACAAATAAGTAATAAACAAAAACACCATAAATACCGAGATTAAGGTACGCGAGTGTTCAGAGTTGGATACATCTAACACCTCCTAGAGTAATAATGTATCCTTCCACACCTGATTACGCCCCCAGTTAAAACTGAGTCCAGCATAAGTTGTAAATGTTACGGTGAGGTAATAATGTGATAAGGATATGTGAAACTACAAGACTGCAAGCTTTTAGTTTGATAACAATCCAATTTAGCTAGGAGGCATCCAAGTACCCATCACTTAATGTAAGCGTAACTCTAACAATAAAGAAATAATAATAATAACAAAAAACACACATCTATGGTAGGACTAGCCTATAGCCCACTCACACACATACAGTCAGAAACGCTTAATCAGGCATACATTCAATCAGACATACAGACAGACACACACAACTTAGTAACAGGAGCCCCACACACTCATTCCCACACATACACACCCACACTAAAGGGAAGAAGGAAAACGACAAACATGAACCAAAAACAAACAAGAAACAGAACTGCAAACAATCCTTAATATAGAAAGAAAAAAATCGTTTATATCCTACATTGTCCAAAAAGGAAAAAAGAAAAAGTTCCAAGCAGCCCACCGCCGTGGAGAGAAAACTGAAATAAAGTTCGATAGCCATGTCAACATAAACGGCCATTCATGTTGAGGAACAGAACACAATGACAAAATGTTCACTGTTGACGTAGCATGTCTAGGTTGATTACCCGATTTCTGAGTTACAAAAACATATTATATATATATATGAATATGTATATATATATACTAAAAAAAATGCGGGGCAAGTGGGCTGCATTATGTTCAGTCTGAATGTTCCAGGTAGGATAAAAAAAAATAAAAGTGTCGATGAGTAGCAGCCTAGAGTTCCAGTCAAATGTGAGTTAGTGAGTGTGCTGCTACATACCAGTGGCTCCCCAGCCTAGGCTGAAAAGCGAATGAGATCAAGAAGAAGCACCGTTATTCACGACTCCACCACACCGCCGTCAAACACCACCCTCCACGCCATCGCCGCCAGCCGCGCCGCCTTCCACGTCGTTCACACCGTCGTTAACGTCATCCACCATGTCGCTGTCGATCACCGCGCCGTCACCGTTGTTCTCGCCGCCCGGCCTCCCATCCAAGAAACGATCCGCCGCCTCAGGGGTCTCGAAGTACCGTGTGGCACCGTTGATAGTGATGCGAAGGCGAGTCTGGCGTGTGCCCACGAAACCTGACTGAACGCCAGCAGTCTTGCATCTTCCACGAACATTATAGAATGCCTTACGTTGTTGGAACACCTCCGTTGGTATGTCGGGGAAGATGGACACCCGGGCATTGTTGTATTGTAGGGGGGCCTTCTGAGCAGCTAGCTTGGTGATAAGGTTCTTCATGTGGAGGTAGTGAATCTTTGCGATGATCGCCCTGGGCCCGCCTTTGGTACGTCTGGGCCCAACTCGATGTGCTATGTCCACCATCACGCCGTCTGGAAAGTGTTCCGCCCCAAGCAAAAGTGGAATCAACTTAGACACAAAGTCGGCCGCGTTTTGCTTTTCTTCGCCCTCGCCTATAAAACCGAGGCGGATATTTTGGCGCCTGGAAATTAATTCCATCTGTAGTAGTTTTCTGTTTATCTCGGCGTGGCTAGCTTGTAGCTCCTTGCAAACAGCGATCTGCGCCTGTAGTTCGTCGTCATGTCTAGTCACGGCTACCTCGATGTGACGCACTTTCTCGGTGACCGTTGCCAGAGAAGATTGCATGGAGCCCATAGTAGCTTCGATGTTAGTGAGTTTAAGCTCCATTTTGTCCTGAAAAGTGGTGATAGCCTTCATCAGGTCGGCCGTGGTAGGGATAGTAGCCGGCGGCGCGCCAGCCACCCTTCCCCCCTGCGACATGCTGTCGGCGTCCAGAACGTTGATAAACTCCTCGTCCACTACCAAAGGGCTCACTCTAGTGTTGTATTTGTGATGATGTTTCTTCCTATCCGTCATTTAAGTCGAGTTTCGAGCGGAAAAGTTGAGGAATAATTCCTTAAAATAGTAAATTAGCAAAGTTTGGGACGGAGCCCCACGGGAACACAGCTTACTGCATGCTCGCTGACCACGCCTCCATGAGCCAGTCTTTTGAACGGCTCTTTGAAAGGAACGGATCCCAGAGATCCGGTTCACTTCAAAGAACCATAAATCCCATCTCTAGGAGTCAAAGAAGTACACGCCCATCCTGATCTACAAGCTTACAACGTGGCACGGGACAGACACAGTTTGGTCTTGGAGATCTTGTTCTGGGTGCGCTACACAGTCATACGACTAATCATAAATCAGGCACCATGAGAAGGACGGAGCGGCACTTTAGCGCAGGAGAGGGGATGTCAGAGCTGGATGTACATGAAACGTGTCAAAGTGAACTCATATCGTCAAAATAGGACACAACTTCCATATTGAAGCTTTTTTTTTCGTTGCGTGAGGCGGTGTTGTGTGTTGAGTCAGTGGATAACGTCATGTGTTTGTATGTGCGTGTGCGTGCGTGTTGCAAAGCACAGCTCTCAGAACAGCCCCCGTGGCATCTTGTATTCATTATACTAGAAGCTTCGGGCGGCCCAGCGTCTAGTCGGCGACCTGGCCAACTCGGAACAATGTAAATAGGGAATGAATGCCCCGCCCTTTAATGCAAACCCCATTATACCTGTTTTCATAGGACCCGTTTTGACCATCTGTCTGCCTGTGTCCATTTATGCCCATATATGGAGTTATCTGTATCTGTCTGTCTGTATGTCGCTGTCCATTTTATGTCAATATATGGAGATCACTGCAGTTATAGTTCTGGGTCCATTTTATGCCCATATATGGAGATATCTGTCTATCTGCGTCCATTTTATGCCCATATATGGAGTATCTGTCTGTGCCTCCAACTGTGTTGCAGACACAGTGCCGGTTCCCCCTTTAATGCAAACCTCATTATACCTGTTGTCATAGGACCTGTTTTGAACATCTGTTTGCCTGTGTCCATTTATGCCCATATATGGAGATATCTGTATCTGTCTGTCTGCGTCCATTTTATGCCCATATATGGAGATCTTTGACCATCTGTTTGCCTCTGTCCATTTATGTCCATATATGGAGATATCTGTATCTGTCTGTCTGCAATCCATTTTATGCCCATATATGGGGGCATTCATTTTATGCCCATATATGGAGAACGCACGTGCCCGTGGGACGAACGGTTCTCGAATACGCGGATTACATACATACATACACACTCACAGAGATTTTTTGTTGACTCATGTGGCGTACGTGATGTCAGAGCCTTTTATGAAGTGATGTCACAATGAGTCAGAGCTTTCGCCGATTTCCTCCGGAACAGCCTGATGTCAACAATCAACCAAATAAACCAACAATCAAATAAGGAGATTCCGAACGTTTCGCGCCGGTTCGGGAAAACCGCGCGTCGGGTCGGGTCGAGACCCGGCACTGCACTCCGTGCCGCGGCGGGGAACGCGCGTGCCGAATCTGAAGCCGGTGGGACGAACGGTTCTCGAGATACGCGGATTACAGACACACAGACAGACAGACAGACACGCAGAGACTTCTCGCATTTATAGATAGATTATGTATTATTGCTGTGTTCGAGCCCGACTCAATCGGGATAGAATCCTGTAGCGTGCGGAGCGCCCGACTGTTCAAAACGGCTAGTCTGAGCCCGTTTAGATTATCTGGTAAAATAATCTGAAAAAATTATCCTGTAGTGTTTAATTCTACCCGATTCAGTCGGGCCCGATTATCTTGTAGTGTATTGCCAGCTTTACTGTGTAAACCCTGTACTTAGTTGACCGGGATACCCCAGGGCTCTATATTTGGTCTACCCTTTTTTCCCCCTCTACACCAAATCTCTTAGTGGAAAATATGCTATTTACACACTCACAACTCATCATGTTGCAACGTGTTTCGAGACTGAATCTAGATAGGCTATTTTTTCCTGAATGCTTTCCCCACAATAGGGACGCTAGGGTTCAAGTGGTTAACCCCTAACTGCTGTACCCATTTGTACCATTTGCACCATTTATTTACAGACACACAGCAGAGCTGAGATTCTAAGGAGTCAGCACTCTTTGTCAAGTCCCACCCCATGTCGCTCTGTTACTAAGTGGGACAAAAAAGTCTTTCCTCCATCCACTCCCATTGTAAAAAATAGATTTTTCATAGCCTCATATTGCTATTTGAAGAACAAAAAGAAAAAAAATCTATGTGATATTAACTCATCTCCCGCCTTCCTTTGGTACGTCTGGGCCCAACTCGATGTGCTATGTCCACCATCACGCCGTCTGGAAAGTGTTCCGCCCCAAGCAAAAGTGGAATCAACTTAGACACAAAGTCGGCCGCGTTTTGCTTTTCTTCGCCCTCGCCTATAAAACCGAGGCGGATATTTTGGCGCCTGGAAATTAATTCCATCTGTAGTAGTTTTCTGTTTATCTCGGCGTGGCTAGCTTGTAGCTCCTTGCAAACAGCGATCTGCGCCTGTAGTTCGTCGTCATGTCTAGTCACGGCTACCTCGATGTGACGCACTTTCTCGGTGACCGTTGCCAGAGAAGATTGCATGGAGCCCATAGTAGCTTCGATGTTAGTGAGTTTAAGCTCCATTTTGTCCTGAAAAGTGGTGATAGCCTTCATCAGGTCGGCCGTGGTAGGGATAGTAGCCGGCGGCGCGCCAGCCACCCTTCCCCCCTGCGACATGCTGTCGGCGTCCAGAACGTTGATAAACTCCTCGTCCACTACCAAAGGGCTCACTCTAGTGTTGTATTTGTGATGATGTTTCTTCCTATCCGTCATTTAAGTCGAGTTTCGAGCGGAAAAGTTGAGGAATAATTCCTTAAAATAGTAAATTAGCAAAGTTTGGGACGGAGCCCCACGGGAACACAGCTTACTGCATGCTCGCTGACCACGCCTCCATGAGCCAGTCTTTTGAACGGCTCTTTGAAAGGAACGGATCCCAGAGATCCGGTTAACTTCAAAGAACCATAAATCCCATCTCTAGGAGTCAAAGAAGTACACGCCCATCCTGATCTACAAGCTTACAACGTGGCACGGGACAGACACAGTTTGGTCTTGGAGATCTTGTTCTGGGTGCGCTACACAGTCATACGACTAATCATAAATCAGGCACCATGAGAAGGACGGAGCGGCACTTTAGCGCAGGAGAGGGGATGTCAGAGCTGGATGTACATGAAACGTGTCAAAGTGAACTCATATCGTCAAAATAGGACACAACTTCCATATTGAAGCTTTTTTTTTCGTTGCGTGAGGCGGTGTTGTGTGTTGAGTCAGTGGATAACGTCATGTGTTTGTATGTGCGTGTGCGTGCGTGTTGCAAAGCACAGCTCTCAGAACAGCCCCCGTGGCATCTTGTATTCATTATACTAGAAGCTTCGGGCGGCCCAGCGTCTAGTCGGCGACCTGGCCAACTCGGAACAATGTAAATAGGGAATGAATGCCCCGCCCTTTAATGCAAACCCCATTATACCTGTTTTCATAGGACCCGTTTTGACCATCTGTCTGCCTGTGTCCATTTATGCCCATATATGGAGTTATCTGTATCTGTCTGTCTGTATGTCGCTGTCCATTTTATGTCAATATATGGAGATCACTGCAGTTATAGTTCTGGGTCCATTTTATGCCCATATATGGAGATATCTGTCTATCTGCGTCCATTTTATGCCCATATATGGAGTATCTGTCTGTGCCTCCAACTGTGTTGCAGACACAGTGCCGGTTCCCCCTTTAATGCAAACCTCATTATACCTGTTGTCATAGGACCTGTTTTGAACATCTGTTTGCCTGTGTCCATTTATGCCCATATATGGAGATATCTGTATCTGTCTGTCTGCGTCCATTTTATGCCCATATATGGAGATCTTTGACCATCTGTTTGCCTCTGTCCATTTATGTCCATATATGGAGATATCTGTATCTGTCTGTCTGCAATCCATTTTATGCCCATATATGGGGGCATTCATTTTATGCCCATATATGGAGAACGCGCGTGCCCGTGGGACGAACGGTTCTCGAATACGCGGATTACATACATACATACACACTCACAGAGATTTTTTGTTGACTCATGTGGCGTACGTGATGTCAGAGCCTTTTATGAAGTGATGTCACAATGAGTCAGAGCTTTCGCCGATTTCCTCCGGAACAGCCTGATGTCAACAATCAACCAAATAAACCAACAATCAAATAAGGAGATTCCGAACGTTTCGCGCCGGTTCGGGAAAACCGCGCGTCGGGTCGGGTCGAGACCCGGCACTGCACTCCGTGCCGCGGCGGGGAACGCGCGTGCCGAATCTGAAGCCGGTGGGACGAACGGTTCTCGAGATACGCGGATTACAGACACACAGACAGACAGACAGACACGCAGAGACTTCTCGCATTTATAGATAGATTATGTATTATTGCTGTGTTCGAGCCCGACTCAATCGGGATAGAATCCTGTAGCGTGCGGAGCGCCCGACTGTTCAAAACGGCTAGTCTGAGCCCGTTTAGATTATCTGGTAAAATAATCTGAAAAAATTATCCTGTAGTGTTTAATTCTACCCGATTCAGTCGGGCCCGATTATCTTGTAGTGTATTGCCAGCTTTACTGTGTAAACCCTGTACTTAGTTGACCGGGATACCCCAGGGCTCTATATTTGGTCTACCCTTTTTTCCCCCTCTACACCAAATCTCTTAGTGGAAAATATGCTATTTACACACTCACAACTCATCATGTTGCAACGTGTTTCGAGACTGAATCTAGATAGGCTATTTTTTCCTGAATGCTTTCCCCACAATAGGGACGCTAGGGTTCAAGTGGTTAACCCCTAACTGCTGTACCCATTTGTACCATTTGCACCATTTATTTACAGACACACAGCAGAGCTGAGATTCTAAGGAGTCAGCACTCTTTGTCAAGTCCCACCCCATGTCGCTCTGTTACTAAGTGGGACAAAAAAGTCTTTCCTCCATCCACTCCCATTGTAAAAAATAGATTTTTCATAGCCTCATATTGCTATTTGAAGAACAAAAAGAAAAAAAATCTATGTGATATTAACTCATCTGGTGCCGATCCCGAACTAGTTCGGCTTTATTTCAATCCAATACAATCTTTTTTTTATTAATTCACTTACCCCGAGCTGCTTGTAGAGTCGTGGGTGGTCCTGGCTCGCTAGCCGCTAGCCAGCTAGCCGTTCTACTCTGTCCGACGATATATTCCATTAAAAATGGTTTAAAATACATTTTTGAGCTCCCCAATGTTCACCCGATGTTCGGCGCCGCTTCCGATGAGTACACGAGTGTGCCGATCCCGAAGTAGTTCGGCTTTATTTAATTAAATGAATAAAATGATAAGAGGCCTTCTGAAGCCTGGCTTGATTTTTGTAGCTACTAGCCGAAAGCTAACAAGTCCCGGCCGGCCGTAATTTGCGAACGCAATCGCCAATCTCCGCCTAATCCAATGAAAGACCGCATCTTTAAAGGCTTATATCTCTTTTTTGTGTTTTAGGAAAGCGGCGCGAGGTTTATTTACGGCGAAATCGCCCAAAAATGATCTTTTAGATGACAAAATGGGAATAGCCATTCTGTTAGCATCTTCATCCGGGACATTTCCATGCCGTGCATGAACGTGAGCACGTCAGGTCCTGGAAGCTGAAGTCCTGGAAGCTAAAGTGCTCGCCTATGAGAGATGCGCTGGCATTCTTTGGCCCCTAGAGGGCGCTGGCACTCAAAGAGTTAATAAAAAAGGAAAAAAATAAATGAAGTAGTTACATTGAAAAATACATGTTTTTCTTAGTTTAATCCAAAAGAAAAAAGGGCAGAGAGAGAGAGAGCAGCTGCTCTAGGCTGCCTTGCCCTGACCAGGAAACTGAGGTATAGCCTCGCCCTTTTAATTCTGCCCATTTAGAATACCCAATCGAATATCTTAGTTACATCGATATCGTTCATGTGAACTAGTTTGTTGAAGCTTATTCATTATAATTATAAAAATTGCAATGATTTTTTTTTTTTGTCATTTCAAAAAATATTCACTGTGTATTCACTCCATTGTGTTCCAAAATGTTCCTATTTATCATGACAAAGCAAAAAATAAAATAAAAATACATTTAAATTTAAAACTACACTCTTTCCATGTATGTGAATGAAAGAAATAGGACTTTGTCCCACTGCATAACTCCACCCCCGGTAGCAAAAGAGAATGATTTTTCTGGTTGGCCAGTCATGGACCAATCAGAAGGCTGACAAAGGGTAAATTACACGGCCCTCTCCGTGTTTCTCAAACGTGCGTGTGTGTGTGTGTGTGCGTACCTCAGTGTATACAGATCCTCCTCCTCCTGGCTCGGCCAGGTCTTCCAGCGGTAGTGGAGAGGAACGGTGCTGTCGTTGGTGAGGGACACGGAGCGCTGGCTGACCAGGGAGACGTAGGTGTCCTCCAGCGACACAGAGGCAGGCTCCAAACACACGTCCAACTCCTCACAGGCCCCGTACAGGCTGATGTGCACCTCCTCACCTTGAGCAATACACCAACCAGGGGCGTCACAAGGGGGGGGGGGGGGGGGAGTGGGACTGAGTTACTACATATAAAAAATAACTGTGACAGATATACCATCCACTTGAATGGAGAAATATATGTGTTTATCTGTTTCAGTCTAATCACTCTAGATTGTTTCTGATTGGAGTTATTGTGTTACGATTGCCCTCTGTTACTTTTGCCCCTGATCTCCCTATACAGAGAAAAGGTTTGAAATCTAATCCTAAAGGGCAACTATGAAGTCACTGTGGCAGCAACAACTATCTACTGTATAGCTATAGAGGAAATACTTCTAATACCAATACAGGTAGGCAACAACCTTTAAAAGTACAAGAGTAGTCCTCACACACACACACACACACACACACGCACGCACGCACGCACGCACACACGTGCACACACACACACCCCCCACACACACGCACGCATGCACACACGCGCACACTCTACTACAACTTGTGCACGTGCGTAAATCTACCTTGAAGGGAAAATCGGTTGAGGCTTTGCTTACATTCAAATCAGGAGGAGTTCAGCTCTAACCTGCAGCAACACATACTGTACGCATCAAAATCTGTGTTCATTTAACCATTTACAAGTACATTTGGTCAGATTTCGTACACTCCCGGAGTTACAAATGGATAAATCAATACTGGGGATTTATTGTGTAGGGCAGTGGCTCAAGAGGTAGAGCAGCTGTTTGGGAACCAGTTCAATCCTCCTGGCTTAGTGCTGAATTGTCCTTGAGCATCCTCCAAATGCTTCATTTATGCTCTGTAGCGCGAGCATAAATGAGTCGTGCACAGAAAATAGCTCACATCGCGTTGCAATGCGACACGTTGTGAGCTTGTAGATCGGCTATGTTCTGTGCACGACTCCGTCATAGGACAAAGTATCGATTAAACAATATTACACGAGAGGGTGTGCATTATCGTGGTTGTTGGCACGCCAGCCTTGCTGCAGGAACGAGCCGTCAGCCGAGTTCCGTAGGCAGGGCTGAAGCGCCAAGGCATGACCCTCGAGTGTAATATTGCAATTATGCAACAGTTACCCTTAAAGAAAATAACACAGCAACTTAATTTCATTGTAATTAAGATATTCAATAGAAATTCCTAATTTTTTAATGCCGGATTTTGCAACTATGTCCCTGAACTTCATGTGAAAACTGCTAGCATAACCGCTTAGCATAGTGCTGGGACAGGAACCGGCACAGCTGATGTTTACATTTTATTAGACCCGAGTGGTAATGCTCATTATTCGCACGGGTAGAAAGCAATCAGATTGCTTTGTCGGAACTACCTGTTGTAAAATCAGGCTTAACTCCTCCCAATAACAAAGGTTGGCACCATGTTGTCAGTGTGTGAATGGGAGGATGGAAAAGCACGTCGCACAGCTCTTTGAATGAAGGCGATATAAAAAATAATTTTGCTGGTTTCTGAAAATAAAGGATATTTTTCCAGCTTTGTGCCCCCAATTATTGGCTCGAATGTCTCACAGCAACCCATCGGCAAAGAAAAGAAAAAAAGAATTCATTCGGATTTGCTGCTGAGCTGAATCTGTCTTGAGAGATTACACGGCTTGCTTTATTTTTGTTTTGAGATCGTAAAATGCCAATTTCCATGATGAATCTCTTTTAGATTCCACTGGCTGCTCCATGCTCCATAATTTATAACATAATAAGGTAACTTTCTTCTTTGTGGTTGTTCTGATTTTTCATCTTGAATAATTGCGGCGCCAGACAATTACTTCCACATGAATGTTTTATATGTGCTGTCATGCCTTTGGATGGAACTTACAGGTGCCTTGTAATCAAACTGGGCTGGGGTCTTGTATATTCACTGAATGTGGCCAACTGAAAATTACTAAACAAAAACATTAACATTTTATAAAATGTAAATCACAACATAATGTATGTGACCAAACACAGCAACTAATCATTGACTTTTACTACTATTATTATTATTATTATTATCATATGAAAGTAGAGGATCAAAAAAGCGACAAAATGAGGTCACAGTTTAGGAAATACTGCTTAGGGGCTTTGCACACAGACGCGTTTTTTCCACACGGACAAAACCAACGATTACATTTTTTTAAAGAAAACAATGATTCTCTATGACCTCATGCACACCAGCTCAGAATTTGCCATGCGGCAGGTGGCTGCGGCTGTGCGTTTTTCCCCCGATCGAACCCAGTTTGATTTGTGCGTCTTGTTGCATGCGGTAAAAACTCATTGACTCCTTTTATGATTCCTTTTCGGATCCGCAGTGTGGATTCCGCACAGTCTTGCATACCAAATCCAATGCGTTTTAATCACACTTTATAGTAAGTAACATGTTTCCGAAAACAGTCCTCATTGTTTTGGCACATACTTTCTCAGCTAAAAGAATATAGATGCTGTGGTGTATGATCTGCTGCTGGGGCTTAGGACTGACTAAATAAACGAGACATCCTAAAAGTATCAAAGTGAGTGAAGTGAGTGCTTTTCTACGATACCATTTCTGCCAGAACCGTGCACCCGATACATGTGAACTGTAAACTATTCTCCTGATGAGTGCTCGCCTCTCTTTTTCAGGTTATCTCTTCAAACCCATGTTCCCTCGTCTCACTACACATCACAACATTGTCCGCAAACATCATAGTGCCTCCTGCCTGACTCCATCTGTCAACCTGTCCATAACTAATGCAAACGAGAAAGGGCTCAGAGGCGATCCTTGACACAGTGAGGCCCACCCCCACCTTGAACCTGTCCGTCACTCCTACCGCACTTCTCACCACTGTCACGCTGTCTTCATACAATACATATCCTGCACCATTCTGACATGCCTTTCTACCACGTTATCACACACACACACACACACACACACACACACACACACACACACACACACACACACACACACACACACACACACACACACACACACACACACACACACACACACACACACACACACACACAGTAAATAACTCATACTTTGGACCAATCATGACCAAAGATGACCAATCAAATTGAAATCAAATTGAAACCTCTGGACTATAACCAACTGTTGATTTGGGTTCTGTTCTGTTCTGGTAAATGGTCAATTTATAATAGCACTTTATCCACGGCGCTTTACAATGATGCATTTACATTCACACACACACATTCATACACAGATGACGGAGGAACCTTGCAAGGCACCAACCTGCTCATCGGGAGCCAATTTAGCGTAAGCGTTAGTTCATGTAGACACAGAAGGCAGTGTTCTAGCTATTCTCTTCCCCAGACTCCCCCTCATTCATTCGCTAACAAGTTAATTCATACATGCGCTCCTCAGTCAATCCATGTCCCTACGTTCATTCTCTCTTCTTTCTCATTCTCTACAAGCTACCTCACACATGCCCTAATTTCCCAGGGTATCTTAGGCGGCCTTTTTAATCAGCCTCAGCTCATTGCTCATTCTACATGTGCAGCTGTCAAAGCGGGTCGTGTGTGTCAGTGTCGGAAAATCCTCCACCTCCCCAGCCTCCTCCCTGTGGCATTTAGCTTCATTGTAAAAGCATGATGTAATAGGAGAATATGGATTGTTCTGTGGTTATTTTATGTTGTATTACAATGTAATTGGGAGTTCTGTGAATTTTTCTATGATTATTCTATGGTTGTGGTATTTAAGTATGTAAATTAATTATGGAAGTTCATGTTTGTTTATGTACATCGTATCTCATGCTCTGCTCTGGGGGGTTTGTGATAGCAGATTCTGTGTTAGGATATGTTTACACTGATAAATCTGTTCATCATTAGAGCAGAGCCACACTGCCAAACTCAATGCAATATCATTGGATGAATGTTTAATGTTATCTATCTATAAATGCGACAAATCTCTGTCTGTCTGTCTGTCTGTATGTAATCCGCGTATCTCGAGAACCGTTCGTCCCACCGGCTTCAGATTCGGCACGCACGTTCCCCGCCGCGGCGCGGAGTGCAGTGCCGGGCCTCGACCCGACCCGACGCACGGTTTTCCCGAACCGGCCCGAAACGTTCGGAATCTCCTTATGCAGAGCTGATTGTTGACATCAGGCTGTTCCGGAGGAAATCGGCGCAAGCGCTGACTCATTGTGACATCACTTCATAAAAGGCTCTGACATCACGTACGCCACATGAGTCAACAAAAAATCTCTGTGAATGTGTATGTATGTAATCCGCGTATCTCGAGAACCGTTCTTCCCACCGGCACGCGCGTTCTCCAGATATGGGCATAAAATGAATGCCCGAATGCGGAGCTGATGTCTGACATCAGAGTTTTCCGCAACCGGTACTGTGTGTGCAGAGATCTCCATATATGGGCATAAGGGGACAAAGGCAAACAGATGGTCAAAACGGGTCCTATGACAACAGGTATATTGGGGTTTGCATTAAAGGGTGGGGCATTTATGGGGTCTGCTCCAAAAAAGAAAAAGAAAATAAAAGAGACAAAGACAAACATAAGACAAGCAACAAAGCGTGGGACTGGGAGGATGACTTGAATGATGCAGATTTAAGCAGGCTGCGTATTCTGCTTAAAGAAGAAACAAACAAAAAGCGACAGAGATCTCATATATGGGCATAAAATGGACGCAGATAAACAGTTATCTCCATATATGGCATATATGGGCATAAAATGGATGCAGAATCACAAAGATCTCCATATGACATCACTTCATAAAAGGCTCTGACATCACGTACGCCACATGAGTCAACAAAAAATCTCTGTGAATGTGTATGTATGTATGTAATCCGCCTATCTCGAGAACCGTTTTTCCCACCGGCACGCGCGTTCTCCAGATATGGGCATAAAATGAATGCCCGTATGCGGAGCTGATGTCTGACATCAGAGTTTTCAGCAACCGGTACTGTGTGTGCAGAGATCTCCATATATGGGCATAAGGGGACAAAGGCAAACAGATGGTCAAAACGGGTCCTATGACAACAGGTATATTGGGGTTCGCATTAAAGGGTGGGGCATTCATGGGGTCTGCTCCAAAAAAGAAAAATAAAATAAAAGAGACAAAGACAAACATAAGACAAGCAACAAAGCGTGGGACTGGGAGGATGACTTGAATGATGCAGATTTAAGCAGGCTGCGTATTCTGCTTAAAGAAGAAACAAACAAAAAGCGACAGAGATCTCATATATGGGCATAAAATGGACGCAGATAAACAGATATCTCCATATATGGCATATATGGGCATAAAATGGACGCAGAATCACAAAGATCTCCATATACGGGCATAAAGGGACACAGACAGACAGATACAGAGATCTCCATATATGGGCATAAAATGGACACAAATAGACAGATATCTTCATATATGGGCATATATGGGCATAAAATGGACCCAGAACTATATCATTCTGCAGTGATCTCCATATATGGACATAAAATGGATGCCGACAGATAGATACAGATATCTCCATATATGGGCATAAATGGACACAGGCAAACAGATGGTCAAAACGGGTCCTATGACAACAGGTATAATGGGGTTTGCATTAAAGGGCGGGGCATTCATTCCCTATTTACATCGTTCCCGAGTTGGCCAGGTCGCCGACTAGACGCTGGGCCGCCCTTCTAGTTTCTTAATAAATGGCAAATGGTTAATTCTGAGCTGAAGTGTCTAAATTAATTAGGGGTTCAGTGTCTTGCTCAAGGACACTTTGACACTAACACTGGGGGAGCCTGGGATCGAACTGGGAACCTTCCGGTTCCCAAGCGTACACTCTCTCTCTCCCTGTTGTGTTCACTCTAAAGCCCCTTTTCGACTGCAGCTTTAGCACCACATCACACGACCACACTACACCACACCACACCGCACCACATACAAATATCTACATTTTCCATCACACAAAAGTACCCCTATCGGTAAGAAACAAATTGACCCTTTTAACTGTGATTATAATACAATATAAATTTGTATTACAACTATCCTTAATTATAATACACTATAATGGATTATAAATGTGATTATAACACACTAAAGTATTAATGTATTACTATGATAATTACAATACATTATAATAGATTATAATAGTGGTTATAACACAATAAAATCTATTATCATGTATTACAACTATATCCTGGTGATCTAAAGTCAGTGAGTGATCGGTCATTATGAAGTGTTTGGCCCTGTTTGGCCTAGCTCAGACCTACTCTAGATTGAATACTTTTTAGTACCACGTTTAGTACCACTTTCACACCACTCTACCCAGGTCCTTGTAGTGGAAAACCTGGCACAAGTGGGCGTTGTGGTGTGGAGTGGTGTGGTGTTGGGCCAGTGGAAAAGGGGCTTAAGTGCAACCAGTTCATCAAGTGGACTGTCTGCCAAATGTAATGCTTTAAACAACACTTGCATGGCGGAGCTGCCAAGTCAACTGTAGATGAATCGTTGTCTTGCATGTATTTTTTTTACTGCGTCTGAAGATTAGGGCCATTTGGTTCAGCTTTCCCCAACATAGCCAATTCATTTTCATACATTTTTTTCTGGTTGAACAGAAAGTGAACAGACCCCCTGTCCTGCTTGAGTAAAAGCCAACAATCCAGACTGTGAGGAATAACCCTACGACAGCAGCACTGGCACAGCAATACAAAAACAACAACAAAACATACACACAAATATTGCAATTCTGATGAGCGTATCTAGGCAACTTCCATCAGGCAGCTTTTCATTGACACTTTCATTATGAAGACAGAAGCACAGAGAGAGGGAGAGAGAGAGAGAGAGAGAGAGAGAGAGAGAAAGAGCTTTGTTTCTCCGCCATCGTTTAGCTTTGAGACATCATCCAACAGAGGATGAGAAGAGAGGGAGTAAAAAAGGGAGGATGAGCGATGGGAGAGAAGAGAAAAAGGAGAGCTGAGGAATGTTGAAAGGGAGGCAATTATCTTTCTGCATCCCGATGCTATGACGGCAGTTGACAGCCAGGGAGAGCTACAGTGTATTGCTTATAGCTTTCATCCTCTCATCCACATTTCATTCTGTCTGTCTGTCTGTCTGTCCGTCTGTCCGTCTGTCCCGCTCCCCCCCCCACTGTGTGTCCAGGAACACAGCAAGAGAACTTCTCAAGCATCACTGCCTGCCTACTGCCTTTGATTACTGCAGTGTGTGTGTGTGTGTGTGTGTGTGTGTGTGTGTGTGTGTGTGTGTGTGTGTGTGTGTGTGTGTGTGTGTGTGTGTGTGTGTGTGTGTGTGTGCGTGTGTGTGTGTGTGCATGCGTGTGTGTGTGTGTGTGTGTGTGTGTGTGTGTGTGTGTGTGTGTGTGTGTGTGTGTGTGTGTGTGTGTGTGTGTGTGTGTGTACACCCATTTTCAGTGCAACTCTGTGCCAATGCCTCCCTTCTGCAACGGTCTCATAAAACCAGAGGCTTTGGCGGTCCCCTAAAGCGTTGTCTGTAGGTTCATTTAGAGGGTGGGTGTAGGGGAAATATACAGGGACAGCTGTGACAGACTCCAACGCTTCATTTTCGCAATGACAGTCTGACATGAATGCAAAAAAAAAGCACTCAGAACAAACGATTGTAACGGTGCTTGGGAGGGTGCCGCCAGGAAAAAAGATGCAACTTTAAGTGAGCACGTTGTGTTGCTTTGTCGTCACTCCGGGTGTGCCTGTCAAACAACATAAGGTGTTGGAATCTGTTCATACATGAAAGCAGAACTCTCATGCACACAAACACAGGCATGCCTGAATGCCCACGTGCAAACACATCTACTTTCTCTGGCGCGCGCACACACCATCACACATGGCACACAGGATATAAACACTGTCAGTAGGCATCTTATTAAATTAACTATGGGCTTAGGAATGTGACAAAAACTACAAACATCTTCATGAATTAAAGTGTGTGTAATTGCTTATTCTTTGGGCGAACAACAGTACTCCTGTCTGTGTGTGTCTGTCTGTCTGTGAGTGAATATTTAACCAATGAAGAGTGTTACCAAGAGCTTGCGACCAAATAATAACACCACTGGATCAATTCTTTTCCTGAAAAGTACCAGTTTTGGACATACGGTAGGTAGGCCTACAAGGTTTCCATCCGATCCAACGGTGATGATATGTTGGTCATAGTAATACCAGCGTGAGCCACCAGCTGGCTCTGTGCAGAGGAAAGCCATGTGTAAGGAGGCTGGCCTGAAACATGCATGAGAGGGAGGAGGAGACAGGGAAAGGTGCTGAATTAAAAATGATACTCCCCTGATGGGCTGAAAGTGGTGTTCTGGAGCTTGGGCTTGGTCCCCCCTCCCCCCCCCCCCCCCCCCCATTATAAAAGCTTAATGTTGCTGAATGCCATTGCTGCTGTTGCTGGCCTGAGGCGGCCCTGCCTGTTTATGCGGGCGAACAGCAGTGACACAATGAGCATGGTCCACTCCCTTGGGTCACGCACATGAGCAAACAGCAAAGAAACTAAACAACACATGACATAAACAGTAAAGCCGAATGTTCAGAAACAAATAGCAAAGCACACGCGCACACGCACGCACGCATGCACGCGACCGCGGCTTTCCGTGGTGGGGGCCGATGGGCAAGGAGGGTCATGAGCTTATGAGAAACAACTAAAATAGGACCTTAAAACCTGGCGAAAACAGTTGCGTACATTAGCGCAAGATGACGATGAAGGAAATCATTAAATGGAAAACATTAAATTAACTTCTGAAAAGCTTACTAGGCCTTAAAACCTGGCAAAAACAATTGCGTGCATTAGCACAAGATTAGATGAGGATAAAGGAAATCATTAAATGGAAAACATTAAATTTACTTCTGAAAAGGCTTCTACTAGTAAAACTAGTGTAACGCGATCTTGCCACACGTGAATAATTGTGGTTGTAAACAATAACACAGACAATATAAATCCTTATTAGTCTAGTAGTGGGAAGAATCATCATGGCCCCAAATAACTTTTAAATATCTTGCAATTGGCGACAAGTCTCTTACGAAATCGGCAAGAGTGCCTCTCAATACATAAAGCTATATAACCTCTCTGCAATAGTCAGTGGTGTGTTACCCACACTCCCGCACCCCCACCGTTGCGCTCAGGTTCACCGGGAAAAATGCGGTCGCTGCGGACGCACGCACGCACGCACGCACGCATGCACGCACGCGTGCATAATCCAAAAGTCAGCCTATTGGATTATGCACAATCTTGTTTGTAAACTACATTTTGGCCCAAGAATGGCAAGAGACAATGTGAGGTCATGGGGATTATGAAGGTGCACAACAAATTCCATAGTAACTCAAGTAGTATTTTAGATATTGCCTATCCATTGATATTGTGATTATTGTCCATCCACCATACTGTAGTTATTTGGTGGGTGGAAAAGCAAACCAACCATTCCATCGTTAAATAGAACCTTTGCACTAGCAGGGCTAAATGCATCACTGTCATTTCAAGAAAATTTCAAAGGTGACTCATTTAAATGTAAATTTAAATGAGTTTTAAATCTTAAGTCTTTAAGTCTTATCCACTTGAATCATCAACAGGCAATCATTTTCCCAAGGGGATTTAGCCATGAGATCTCCGGATCAAGGTTAGCAACACATCAAGTCTACTATACCATTCTATCACTGTAACACATTCATTGAATTGAAAGCATTGCTAGGGAATAGGCAGCGAGTTGATGCAGGCTGAATAAGCGCACCTATTTCTTCTTTAGGGCTTCTGATATAAAGGGAACTTCCAAAGCAACTTGGAACAAACCTGCTTTTTAGGTATAGCTTCTGAGCTAAAATTAGGTTGTGCAGCTTTTTGAGCGGTGGTCACAACGCTCCTATACGTGGCCGTGTGTGTGGGTCTGTCTCCGTGTCTGTATGTAGCCTAAAACTTCGGCGCGTAACTAGTGCCGCACCATTTACGCCACTCGCGCAATATATACATCAAAATGTGCGGCTCGACCGGGAATGGTGTGCTATTACCTTTCGTTCCGATCCGCCTTACCATGCCGACGTAATCGGCAAAAAACAACGCTTAATTGTCCCCATTGACTTATAATGGGACACTGCAAGAAATCACTTTCAAGTATTTTTCTCTCGTAAACCATAGGAGCTACAGTTTCAAACCTCGGAGAGGAGATTCATAATGATTTTAAGAATGAATCGAAAAATAATTACATCACTCGGCCTCATGGTGGCGCTATAACGGCCCACTTTACGTTTTGCCCCGTAACTCTTGAACCGTAGATCGGAGAATTAAAATTCTTTTTTCCCTGGATTCCTTGGGTCAAGACGCATCTCCCCATATAGGCCACGGCCATTTGCGCCAGGATAGATTTTCCGCCATCTTGAATTTTCTCCAAAACACACTTTTTGCTCCTTTTCCTACATATTTTCTTCAAATGTCACAAAAATCGGTACACATGATCTATGAGGTGGGTAAACCACCGCTCAGTTCACACGGGTGTGATTTTTGTTTTGTTTTATGTAAACAAGTACAATCAGTCAATAATGAAGAGATTGACGTTGTTGTGACTGGACCATGTTCTTTTTTTAACTCTTGGCCAGCCCATCGTGTTTGCTGATCTCATTTGGCTGTCATTCTCCTGTGGCGAGCAGACGAGACACCAACTGCCAATGTTTGAATACAAAATGATTTATACAAATTCTTTAAAATACAAATTATTCCGTTTTCAGCCCTTACAAATGAGGAAGAAGTATGCATTATGCAAACAGGCTGCTCAACATAACCTGAGCTTCTTTTGAAGGAATTTCTAATTTGAATTCTTAGGTTTCGTTTGTTGGTAACGTTTGTCTTTATTGATTATAGGCATGCATGCATATCATTATGGACCATTGGAGGTTCAAGTGGGAAAGGGAGCAGGCAGGTCATTTCTGCTTGGCTGCTTCTACACCACGATGGAAATATATACTGTACAGGCACCAGAAATAAGTTGAGGGTTATTTATGTTCACTGATGCCCAGTCCTATATACTGGACATTCATTCCAGTGTACACAGTATCATCAATATTACAGACCACAAAGTGTGTATTGCATTAACCCATTTAGGCCTGAACACAATATGACGCAATATTTTATGCTTTAAATATAAAAAATCACACCCGTGTGAACTGAGCGGTGGTTCTCCCCCCCCCCCCCCCCGTGTGTGTGTGTGTGTGTGTGTGTGTGTGTGTGTGTGTGTGTGTGTGTGTGTGTGTGTGTGTGTGTGTGGCCTGGACAACAGCGCCCCTCCCTTAACATGTGTGGTCAGAAAAGGTACTACACAGGCTTGAGGCTACATACAGACCCACCCACCCACATACAAACAAACTAACTAACAAACATACCTACACACACGGCCACGCTATGGAGACGGTGTGACCACCGCTCAAAAATAGCAGATATACAAGCTCACAGCGTGGCACCGAGTGCCACGCTGTGAGCTTGTAGATCTGCTATTTTTGAAAAATCGTGAAATTTTGACCCGATTCTACAAGTGTCTTTTGAATCCTTCTAAGGTTTTTTGAAAAATCTGTTTCTATGTCAGCAATCTGGCCAGCCATCGTCAAAGAAAAGGTCCTTTTCACTTCAAGTGGAGCTCAGTTAGTCGGTTCTTGAGAGACTACTATGTTAGTGGTTCTCTAACCTTTTCATGTCAAGGACCCCCAAACTGATATTTATTTGGCCACGGACCCCCATCTCAAAATATGTAGTTCCAGGGACCACCCAGAAGCAAAATTTTAGTTACAAACGTTCGCTTTGAAAATACATACCGGTATATTCAAAGATTTGCACACATTTTCACGACTTTTTCAAAAATAGCAGATCTACAAGCTTGCAGTGCCGCGCTGTGAGCTTGTATATCTGCTATTTTTCATTGGTTAAAGCATTCAATAACTCTAGGCCTGAATGGGTTAAGCTTCATTTACACTATCAAACTATCAAACCGATTACTTTTACATACACACAAAGTATAGTGTACAGTACTCTACTATACATGTATATTACTAGTATTTCTATCAGAGACCCCCAGAGACAAAGATATACGGATGGGTTACCATCTATACTAAGCCCATTAAGACGTAATCTGAGACGTAATCAAAGAAGTAGATACGCAGCAGGAAACAGGAGAGGAGAGGAGAGGAGAGGAGAGGAGAGGAGAGGAGAGGAGAGGAGAGGAGAGGAGAGGACTGCCTTCAGAATTAGGGCTGTCACGATTATGACATTTAACATGACGATTAATTGTCACTCAAATAATTGGCGATTGACGATTTAATTGTGTTTTTGTTGTTGACAATTACATTTCTGTTTGGCTTGTAGGCTTTGAAGTTGCACATGGTAGATATGACACATAACCTAAATATACAAAGAGATTACTGACATATTTTGCAACTTTATACTTAGAAAGAACATTGATAGTGGAAATAGCCGATCTACAAGCTCGCAACGCGTCGCATCGCAACGCGTTATGAGCTTGTAGATCTGCTATTTCCACTATTTTTGACTTTAAAAAAAAAAAAAATCTAAGAACATTTTTCAACATGGAAACGATTATGACGATTATGAAAAATAATCACGATTATGTCAAAAAGTCACGATTAGACGATTATGCAATAATTGTGACAGCCCTATTCAGAATGACAGATAACAGGCCCTTAGAGAACGCTGCGCTGAGCTGAGCCAAGCAGTAAGCAGCACAATAGATAGCCATAGCAGCCTCAAAGCAGAAAGCACCAATCCCTATGGACCCTATGGATTCTCCTCTCATTAGCCCAACTTATCTCACCGCTGATGATTCCACAGCTCATAATGCAACCAACGATGCACAAAGACAAACATTTTGTTCATTCACAAGTTCATGTTTAGCCATGAAGGCTAGAACGTTCCCAAGTTCACAAGAGTTGAATTTAGGCATTTTAGCAGACGCTCTGATAGTGACTTTAACCCATTTAGGCCTAGAATTATTGAATGCTTTAACCAGTGAAAAATAGCAGATATACAAGCTCAGAGCGCGGCACCGAGTGCCGCGCTGCGAGCTTGTAGATCTGCTATTTTTGAAAAAGTCGTGAAAATGTGTGCAAATCTTTGAATATATGTATTTTCAAAGCGAACGTTTGTAACTCAAATTTTGCTTCTGGGTGGTCCCTGGAACTAGATATTTTGAAATGGGGGTCCGTGGCCAAATAAATATCATTTTGGGGGTCCTTCACATGAAAAGGTTTGAGCACCACTGACATGGTAGTCTCTCAAGAACAGACTAACTGAGCTCCAGATAAGTGAAAAGGACCTTTTCTTTGACGATGGCAGGCCAGATTGCTGACATAGAAACATAGGTTTTTTTCAAAAATCTTAGAAGGATTCAAAAGACACTTATAGAATCGGGTCAAAATTCTAATTTTCACGATTTTTCAAAAATAGCAGATCTACAAGCTCGCAGCGCGGCACTCGGTGCCGCGCTGTGAGCTTGTATATCAGCTATTTTTGGAGCTGTGTGAAACACAGGCTCCCTATACGTGGCTGTGTGGGTCTGTGTGTGTGTGTGTGTGTGTGTGTGTGTGTCTGTCTGTCTGTCTGTGTGTATGTAGCCTGAACTTCCTAAACTTCGGCACGCCACTAGTCCCACAGTTTTGCCACCACACACTCGCGCCATATGTCAAATCGACCGGCTTACTCGGGAATCGTGGGCTATTACTTTTCTAAGAGAAAGGTTCTATAGTTTAATTGATATTAATTTATTAGTGAATTAATTTTCCCCATTGACTTATAATGGGAATCGCAAAAACTCACATTCAATTATTTGTCTCTCGCAAACCATAGGGGCTAGAGTTTCAAGACTTGGAGAGGAGGTTCATAATGATTTCAAGGATTAAATAAAAAATAATTGTGTCATTTGGCCGCATGGTGGCGCCATAACACCCCACTTTACGTTTTGGCCTGTAACTCTTGAACCGTAGGTCGGAAAATTAAAAATATCTTTTCCCTGGATTCCTTGGGCCATGACGCATCTCCCCATATAGGCCACGCCCATTTGCGCCATGATAGATTTTCCGCCATCTTGAATTTTCTCCAAAACACACTTTTTGCTCCTTTTCCTACATATTTTCTTCAAATGTCACAAAAATCGGTACACATGATCCACACACACACACACACACACACACACACACACACACACACACACACACACACACACACACACACACACACACACACACACACACACACACACACACACACACACACACACACACACACACACAGCTCCACTTCACACGGGTGTGATTTTTTTTTTTTTTATATTTAAAGCATAAAATATTGCGTCATAATGTGTTCAGGCCTAAATGGGTTAAAAAGTGCAAGATCGGAGTAGCCATGGGATGTAATTGAGTGCTTTGCGAACAACTTCGAATTCAACATACAGTACAGCAGGAGATCAACTAAACAACACTCTTTGACACCTAAGCTACAGTATATGTTGAACGGGGTAGAGGCACGGTAGAGAGGTGGGCTGCTAAATGAGGTCAAGTGCTTCCACTGCTCACCTTGGTCCATGGTTTACAGATTCTTCCATGCACCCAAACCATTCGTACATCTATGTACATTAGCGCAGAGGTCTTTGTTGCTTGATTTGTATTTAAATTATTTTTAAAACATTTTTTACATTTATATTGAAATGCTGGTTCTCAGTTAATAAGGTAAGTTTAGAAATGGCAGTGGTATGGCCAGTTGGCCACCCTGCTCGCTGTACCGTGTACATGTATGTTTAAAAGAAAAGAAATATGTTGTAGCCCTGACCCCCCGACCCTACGAGGTAGTAGGGGGTCCCTGCTCAATCTCCCCATCAGTTTGGGGGTCCCTGTCCTGAAAACGTATTGTGGTGGTGCTAAGCTGGAGCAAGCAACATACAGTACAACCAAACCAAGATCACTATTTACATTCAACACAATGAGGAGCTGATTGTATCAGTTCGGCTAATACAATTTGTAGTGCACAACAAAAACACACATGCATGCTAGCACAAACACATAAACACTGTGCAAGTGTGCATGCATGTGAGCACAGAGACACGAGCACACACAGGGATGCTGTCACGCAGAATCCTTGTATACGGTATCATATTTCAACTTTTTTTTGTTGTAAATCTGCTTCGTCATACTACAGTGTCACACAAAAGTAGCAAAACAGCCAGTCAAAAAGTTCAAATTATAATAATAATGTTGAAAGTGGTTAAGTGAGCTTTATAAATATTGAACCAATGAAATATACTAACAATAGCTTGTTAATAGGCCTAAATAACCAACTTGGATCCATTTGAACACAGCTTCTTTTTCCAATTTTCTGAAAAGTGTGAGTTTTGGACATACCCGTATTTTCCGGACTATAAGGCGCACTTAAAAGCCTTTAATTTTCTCAAAAAACTACAGTGCGCCTTATAGTCCAGTGCGCCTTATATATGGATCATTCATTGACATTGACATTCCCTTTAGCACAGCTCCATCTGTTGGATGCATAACGCAACGGTAGCGTCTATTATGTGCGCCTTATAGTCAGGTGCGCCTTATATATGAAAACAGTTTGAAAATAGACCATTCATTGACAGTGCGCCTTATAGTCAGGTGCGCCTTATAGTCCAGAAAATACTGTACAAGGTTTCCACCAGATGGCAAAGAAATATAACAAACTAGCCCTTAGCCTTTTTCCATCATCTAGTGATTTTCTGCCGTGTGTGTGTGTGTGTGTGTGTGTGTGTGTGTGTGTGTGTGTGTGTGTGTGTGTGTGTGTGTGTGTGTGTGTGTGTGTGTGTGTGTGTTTGTGTGCGTGCGTGCGTGCGTGCGTGTGTGTGCGTGTGTGTTGTTCTGCTTCAGGGTCATCACTGCTGCAGAGACAAAGTATTATCATAGTGTTTACCCCAGTGTTTATGGTAAACACTTTCATCCTTTTAGTTCCACTCCATTTGATCTCACTGATTATCTTTATGTAAAACTCCTTTTGTAGTTTGAATAAAAGTCAGCCGGGGTGTGCATGCGTGCGCCCGCGCATGTGGTGTGTGTGTGTGTGTGTGTGTGTGTGTGTGTGTGTGTGTGTGTGTGTGTGTGTGTGTGTGTGTGTGTGTGTGTGTGTGTGTGTGTGTGTGTGGGTGGGTGGGTGGGTGGGTGAGTGAGTGTATGTATTTACATGTGCATGCGTGTACAACAGAAGACGCAAACAGAAATACTCAATCTCTAAATATGTTACCAGACAAATTTGTCTTCTGGAACAGAACCTCAAAACAATGCTGCGTGCGTGCGTGCGTGCGTGCGTGCGTGCGTGCGTGCCTGAGTGAGTGCGTGTACTTCTATTCGTATGCATACCACATCAGAACACTTTGGAGTTTACAGCCTGTTAAATGCCTGAAAAATTCACCACCGTGTGAACACATCAAATTTGACGACTATTAATGTTTAATGCTGCGTTATGTCGAGTTATCGTACAGTATTGTCACGGGTGTTGTCTGGCTGGACGGTGAGCAATACCTCAAGGTTATAGCGTACATAAAACAGCAACAAACAGCGTCCATTTTGATCCATGTCTGATTTATCTAAATACTGACATTACAAGCGTAACCTTAAACATGTGAACTCAGTTGTGGTTATGTCATGTTATTAACGCCTTTGATTTGCTACTTAGTGGGCCAAAGTAACATTGGAGGTTACAAGGGAACAGTATAGAAACCTTACAATGAGAGAATCCTGAGTACATAAATGCTGAGATTGAGAGTACATGTTATTCTTATTATTCTATGTGTAACTGAATGTTGGAGCTGTTATTAGGACAGGGGTGGAGATTGCATGGCTCGTGTGCATTAGCATCATTTAACCCATTTAGTGCTCCAGACATGAACGGGTTAAATGTCTAGCGTGCATCTCGCAGGCTCCTATACGCTCCATTGTCTTATTTTGAAGGCCAGAAGTCCATTGCGTAAACACTTCCGGGTTGACGTCATGACGTCATTCAACGGGAGCGGTCGTCATCCCATGCCGTTTCTAAAATGGCCGATCGATGCCTTTGTTATTATGTTTTTGTAGCGAGAATCTAATGCCATCCTTGGCTTTAAAAGTGTTTGGAGAAAATGGACATTAAAGATGAGATTCCCCGTCGGCCTCCATGTTATGGGATTACTATTTTGTGCACGTGGATCCGTGATGATGATGAATCGGCGAGGCCGATCGTGCCCAGACCTTCCGCCGGGCTATAGGGTAAGAACGCCAGCTTTACTCTATATACAGTATTTTACGCGAGTATACTCGGGATCGGCACTCTAAATACTTGAGTATTTTTCACGAGTATACTCGGCTAGAAATGAGTTAATAGCCTCATTGCAGAACCGCCTCTTGGTCAACCAGAAGGGGAAGACCTATCCTACATATACTGTACACCAGGGTTAGGCAACCTTAGCCACGGGTACCAACATTGGCACAGGGGAGGGCGATCACTGGGCACACTGGCAGAAATGTGAGAGAGAAGATTTATATTTTTAAATCAAATATTGAGTCACCCAATTTGCAGCAAATGACATCCTGCACACAATTCTACATTCATTAAAATTCTGAACTTTGACTAGGGCGAATGTCGGGGAGATAGATAGGTTATTATTGCTCTGAGTCTAATGATCGTTATAACAAGGTCCTGACAATCAAAATATGTCAGAATTGTGATGGGGTGTCATTAAAATCAATGTTGACATGGCACACTGACTGTAAAAAACATGGCACAGTGCATAATAGATTATCACCATGGCAGTCGCTGCAGAGGGCAACGATGAATGCTGGGTGATAGTTTGCTTATCACATCACCCATATCCTTATTCATTCACAAACCTTGTATTTCAACGTGTCTCTTTACTCACCTGTATGGTAGCGCAGCAGCATGCCCTGACAGTGGTCCCCTACTGTCCTGGGGTTGAACTCCACAGTCACCTGCATACTCTCTCCTACGCCCAGTGTCCCCACAGCAGGTGTCACAGAGAACGGGCTAGAACAGAACACAACACAACATAACAGAATAGAACAGATTAGATTAGATTAGAATGCTGTAGAATAGAATAAAATAGAATAGAATAGTGGTCCTCAACCTTTTCAGGCCGTGACCACTAAAATAATCATATTTTGAACTGGGGACCCCCCACCCTGACGAGCACTACTTGGAGTTGGAGGAGTTGTGGCATTACATGTAGTTTAACACACTTCTATTGTGAAAATAGCAGATCTACAAGCTATGTGAGCATGTAGATCGGCTATTTCCACAATTTCTGCTGCCATTAATATTTGACAATTTGGCCAATGTTTAATTTGTCATTTTAGAGGTATTAAAAAGGTCTTAAAAGTCCTTAAATTGACACTTTAGAAATGTGCAGATACCAGTGATGTTAATAGGTTTTCAAAGTAATGGGTCCCGGGACCCACAGGTGGTCATTCGAATGAGTCCCAGAAAAAAATTATGGGTCCCCAATTTGGGTCCCCATTTTATTTATTTTTTGCATTGTGAGCTTTTAGATCGGCTATTTATATTTGCCTCTATCTTATATTATTTTACAATTAGGCTAATGTTTGGACATTTTTGATAGTATAGTTTTAGCTTGTTGATTACTATGGTGCAATAATGGTCTTTTTTTTTCTTTTCTTGGGGTAATAAAAAGGTAACTTATAAGTACAATTTAAGGTACTTTTACTTTACTGGAGTATTTCCAATTTTCATTACTTTTACTTCTACTCCACTACATCTCAGAGGCAAATATTGTACTTATTCCACTACAATTATTTGAAAACTTTACTAGTTACTTTGAAAAGTATAGCCTACATAACCACTTCAGCCATGGCTATTTTCAAAGGATATTATTTGGTAACATGTGATACAGAATAATTGTGCATAATGAGTACTTTTACTTTTAGTCCTAAAGTGTAGCCTATACTTTTACTCAAGTACATTTTGAATTCCGGACTTTAACTTGCAGTAGAAGATACTTTTACTTAAGTAAAACATTTGAGTATACTTCTGTGTATGGAGAGACCACTCGACGTAATACTATGAGAAAGTGGAGCGCTCCGGAGAACGGCTGTTGTAAATCACAGATAATTAGTTTCTCCGCTTTGAAAATCAGACGTCTTTTTATGACTTAATGAGTTTATGACCCTCTGCCAGCCTCACTGACTGTGCCTCAGAAGAGCAGCCACGGCAGTAGCTTTAGCATGTAGCTAAAAGTAGCAGCATCACATCAGAGTGACAGAGAGAGCACGTTCATGCTGCTGCAGTGCAGAGTGCGGTGGCTCCGCTGCATGCAGAAAGAGACAGACAGACGGCAGGCAGTTTCTGGCGAGGATATTAATGAAACGAAATGCTGTTTGCGACACGTTCATTCCGCGGGGACCCTGACCGCGACGCTGTTGTTTTGCCAGTGTAGAGACGTCGCGTTTCTGCGCCGTCAGTTGCACACGTTCTGTGGGGGAACCCCTTTTGGTGTATCACCTAACATGCAGTGCCATTATGGTCAGAGAGCGGCCCGGTGCTACGCTAAAACTCAGGCACCCATTGAATTCTGTGACCATCTACGGGCACACAGAATGGCGTCGGTGGACGATAGAACGCACTGTTGTTAGTTCTATCGTCTGTTTTAAGACTTTCTACGCGGATTTCATTTGTGTTAAAGTAGGGTTAAGTAGCATGCCTTCACCCATGAATAATGGTGGCGTCTGTGGACTTTTTAAAATATTTTTTTTTTCGCGACGTGGTAAATTATTTTAACGTGGACTCCAATGGAGGCGATGCGTCCGTGGGACCCCAGGGCAATGACGTGAATGCGTCTCTAGGCAACGTGAATGCGTCAGAGACGCGGGACGCGCACGTAATGACGTCACTGAGATACCCTCTATACACTTAAACTTTATGTTGGTCTGTTTACTGTTGAGTGAGAAAACAACATTGCACATGAAGTAAATCATCTGGGGACCCCCCAAAATAATTTGGGGACCCCCCCTGGGGGTCCCGACCCACAGGTTGAGAACCACTGGAATAGAAGTCCAATGTTGTCCAATGATGGTCTTTACCTCTGTGTGTGCAGCTGGAACTTGGCCTGGGTGTGTCCTATGTTGCGAACCAACTGAGTCCTCTGTGTGCAGGCTTTGACAGGACAGATGGGTAAATGGAGCTCATCTCGAAAGTCCAGGATGCCCCGTGGCCCGATAGCACGGATCAGAACCTCGAACCTCTCCCTCTCAGTCACACATTCCAACCTGTGATGGTAATCCTGGACGCACACACGCACGCACACACACACACACGCACACACACACGCACACACACACACACACACACACACACACACACACACACACACACGCACACGCACACGCACACACACACACACACACACACTGTTATCCATCTCTATAAAGCTATCATTTATAGTATATAACATAAATGTCTTGTATTTGCACAACTTGCTGTGCTGGTGACCATTGAATGAAAGCCATATTGCACCAGAGGCATTGTGTGTCCTTTAACACATCGGGTGCCCACGTGGTGTCTACGCGTCAATCTCTTTGATCTTTACGAGTGCCCAACGACGCGTTTGACGCGTTGTACAGTAAACTATACTGTACTGTAGCTACTGCACTTGGCTACCGCGGTGATGAAACAACTCCATTTCCCAACATGCAGCGCGCAATTACGTCACCCGGACGTGCTGTGTGGCTCGTTGACTTCCTGTTTACCGGCTGCACAAAAGTGCTGTTTTCTCCGGATTCCCTTCCTTTTTTCATTTTTTTCTCAAAACGGCAGCCTCTTCTACATGCCGTAACACAAACACCGTGGCTTAGAAATGATAAAAAACGGTCCTGACTGAAAGAAAAGATTTTCGCGAAATAAACAGGACATACTCGGATTACATTTACTCGGATTACTTTTCTCGCCAGTACTCTCGCCGGTAGGTAAGATGACGCGTTGCCATGGGCACCAGCAAATTAGACGTCAGAGATCACGTGGGCATCCGATGTGTTAACATATTACTGCTAGATTTGATGGAAGCTTCTCACTTTTCACTTGCACATACAATATCAGGAAGAGAGTGAGTGCCTCTGTAACCTAATGCCTGACCCTTGACCTGCTAATATGCATACAGTATAAACCAACATAGTTCACGTTACTGAATGCTCATGATTCAGCTGGTACATTTTTTTTGCACAAAAAAACATTCCTCGGGCTAAAAACGGATCCACAAAACTATGGTTTAGTGATGGTTTAGTGATGAGTCATCACTTTTCACAGTTTTGCGGGGTCCTTCATTAGCCTGAGGAATGTTTTTCGTGACAAATACTTGCAATGGATTCAGAATCATGAAAAAAACCCTAGTTAGACCCCTCACATGCTAATTAAAGAAGATTTTTTTTCCTGTGTAGTAAAAAGAATATAATGGGAAACCTTTTTTTGTTTTTCTTTTAAGATTTGTTTTTGGGATATTTGCATTTATTGATAGGACAGTAGACTGACAGGAAATGGGGGGAGAGACGGGGAGTGACAAGTGGCAAAGGCCGTCTGGATCGGTAATCGAACCGGCGCCGCCGCCAGGCATCCATGCCTTTGTGGCAGTGCCTAAGTGGTATGCACCTGGACCAGTAGGCCAGCGGGCGCCCCAATGGGAAACTTTTAACATGTTTTTTGGATGACCCTAAGGATCATAAAAAACTTTGAACCATTACTATTGCACTATTGCTTTTGGGTCAAACCTCAGATTGAATGTTTGTGGCACCTGGGGGAGTCTGACTCGGGCAGACCAAGGTGAAACACAGCAGAGGAGAGAAGCAAGAGGATTTATTTTCCCTAGATTTACCAATTCCACTGGAAGAAGTGAACTTTTCCTGCTGGATTATTGGACGACGTTGCATTAGAGACAAAGGTTTTCTTTGGATTTCTTTTGGACATTTAAGTTTGAATTATAGCCAGACTATTATAGACTAAAGCTGAATATTTCATTTGGTTGAACCTTTTATGAACCGCTTTATTTTATTTGTTTTGAGTAAGTGAATACTTTCTTATTTGAAGCTTTATTTGTTTGTTTATTAAATTACAGCTAAAGCTATTTTGCTCATTCTTTTTGATTTAGTAGTGTACCAATGACTATAGCAGTTCAGCATTATCCACACTGCCATTCTGATTCTAATTCTTATTTTCTTTGTTTTACTCTCTTTTTAAGACTCTCTTTTTAATCCCATGATTTTTTACCCTGTGTCAATTGTCTATTATACAACAGGTAGTTCCGACGAAGCAATCTGATTGGTCGAACGCAGGACCTTCTAGCTGTGAGGCAACACCACAACGGACTGCGCCACCGCACCCTTGATTGAAATTAGGGGTGGGCGATACTGGATAAAAGCATTATCACGCTATGCTTCATGCAGTATCATGATACACGATATTATCACGATACTGTTTTATGCGAGTTTTTAGGTTTATTATGATTATTAGACCCACACATATATTCTATAGATAATCTATTCATTTGTATGCTGCAGATAGAAAGATAGATAGCCTAATCTATGATTTTTTTAATGATAACATTCAGATTTTTGATTAAACAATTATCATTTTTTACCTCAAAATATTTACTAGTTGGTGTGATGATGGTTCAGGTCATTCAAATGGGTCCCAGAAATGTTTTATGGGTTCCCTTAAAATGTTTTTTGAGTGTTGTGAGCTTGTAGATCGGCTATATTCAAAACAATTTGGCGGGACCTCTCTGGGGGTCTCGACCCACAGGTTGACAACAACCCATGCCTTACCATTGAAACTTGAGGGAAAACAAATTACCTTATGGTTGGTTTATTAGACCCACACAGATATTCTATAGATAATCTATTCATTTATATGCTGCAGATAGAAAGATAGATAGCCTAATCTATGTTTTTTTTTAATGATAACATTCAGATTTTTGATTAAACAATTATAATTTTTTACCTCAAAATATTTACTAGTTGGTGTGATGATGGTTCAGGTCATTCAAATGGGTCCCAGAAATGTTTTATGGGTTCCCTTGAAATGTTTTTTGAGTGTTGTGAGCTTGTAGATCGGCTATATTCAAAACAATTTGGCGGGACCTCTCTGGGGGTCTCGACCCACAGGTTGACAACAACCCATGCCTTACCATTGAAACTTGAGGGAAAACAAATTACCTTATGACCAACCAAAGTCAGGAGGTTTGTTATGATACAAGCTTTATTTTTAGAGAATTACTCACTCATTATCATCCTAGCTTTTCGCTTTTCTACTAACAATAATGGCATGGTTTTTATAACTAAGCCAATTATGTAATAGACGCAAAATAGACGCGACGATTTCACCGCGATTCGCGACGACACACGCATGCATCAATGGTGAAAACATAAGCACTTTACAAATAGCAGCAAATAGCTACTTGTTTATAGTTAATAAAAACAGAAGCATGGATTTACAAGGTGATCTAAATCATCTCATCAATACTGCCAGAACACACAGCTAATATGGATGAGACTCCAGCACAGTTCAGCTTTGCAAGCAGTGAGATGGCTGATAGCGATAGCAGGACGGATAAGTAGTTTGCGTCCTGTTAGTTTAATGCATCCATTATGAAAAATATGCTTCAAAGAATGCAGGCCAAGCTGCATCACTGCTTTAAGTCCCGTGAAAGTGAAACTAAATCGTGGACCACTGTGCCGTGCTCCTGCACACAATCACAACTCAGTCAGTGCTGTAGACACTCCTGTCTGCGTGCTGCACGGGGGAGGGGCCGTGAAAGCAGGGGACAGATCCTCAAACTATATGACACGTTGAGCCGCGACACGTTATAGCTTGTAGATCTGTTCTTTTTGGCGAATTACACCACCGTACTATAGAAGTATAAATTAAGCAATAGAGCTGCGACTCATGGAACGTGCACTCGCTGTATATCCAGAGCCTTTTCTAAATGACTGTTTGTATCACGAGAGAAACGATATTCTGAAATGGCCTATCGTGGCAAAGCTGTATCGCCGAGACGATAATTATCGCCATATCGCCCACCCCTAATTGAAATCCTAATTGATGGCCCAGACAGTGTCACATCCCTCAAATCCCAGGTACCTTGTTCTCCTGAGGGGTGAAGAACACAGAGAAGGTGGAGGTCATCCCTGGAGCCACCTTGTTATACACATCCACTTGACCCACCACACGAAAACATGGCAAGTCGCCCGGCACCACCTTCACTTGTCGTGACACCTGGGCAATAAACACACAGTACACACATACACACACACACACACACACACACACACACACACACACACACACACACACACACACACACACACACACACACACACACACACACACACACACACACACACACACACACACACACAGTAGATCAGGGGTCTTCAACATTTTCAGGCCAAGGACCCCTTAGTTGAGTTGAAGCAGGGACCCCCACAACCTGTTCATAGATTCCATATAGTTTCATTGTTTGATAGCACAATCATGAAGTGTATTTTGGAATCATGTCAATTTGTGTTTTCAGATATTTAACCACTTGAACCGTCTTAAAAAAACTTTAACTTTCACTCAGTCTGCTCTTTTTCCCCTCTACACCAAAGCTCTTTGACAAAAATAACCAATCTACAAGCTCCCAACGCCTCGCGCTGTGAGCTTGTAAATCGACTATTTTTGGCTAAAGTTCAATAGTTAAACCCTATTTTATACTTCGGTTATTCAAAATATAGCTGATCTGCAAGCTCACAACTACTGAGCTTGCAGTACTATAGATCAGAATCACCTATAATGACATGCCCAAAATAGGGAGGGACGTCAGGGTTAATGTGGATATAGAAGTGCAAACACTGACCACCACCACAAATGCAGAGCCAGGTATATAAAAAGGCATTCATTGCTGCTTGAAGATGTCTTTCAGAAATCACTGCAATAAATCTTTCCCTAACCCGTGCCCCGAAACATTTTCCAATTATGGTACAACACCCCCCACCCCCCCACATGTGCATAAAGTAGTCCATGCAGTGCACTGGGCTACCGGCAATAATTACAGAGGTCAAAACTACGGTAGTTGTTTTGTCTTTTCATTGTTGTAGTAAATATTTGTCACTTTCAATAAGAGCTTCGGCTCAGTGCCTGACTTGTGAGGGTGCATTCACACTAAAGAGTGATATTACCCTTTCCTTGTCCTAGGGGAATCTAGGGGGAATCCAATTCATTCCCTATGGAAGTTTCATGCCTCTTCCAATCCTCTTGGCTTAAAGTGACAACGCACTACCCCAAGAGGCATGAAACCATGTGACTTCCATAGGGAATGAATTGGATTCTGCTCTCCCCCCTCATTCCCCTAGGACACGGAGAGGGCAGGTGACTTTAACTGCTGTGTGTAGGAAGCCTAAGTGAAAATGCACATATTAAACACATGCACGCACACCTTGTCATTGTTGCGGAGGAGCAGCGGCAGCTCATACGTCTCTAAAGGAGAGAAGTTCTGGAAGACCAGCTCAGATGGGTACGGCTGGAACAGAGCCACATCCACATCCACCAAGGAGAACTGAGGAGAACACACACATGCACAGGCACACACACACACACACACACACACACACACACACACACACACACACACACGCACACGCACACGCACACGCACGCACACATTTAGCGTGAGACGACATTAGTCTTGATCTGTTTACTCAATGAAGGTTCTATCGATTCCGTTAACACAACTACTGCCTCTTAATCTGAAGGTTTGCTTGGTGCCTCTGTGCCACGCCGTTTCCTCCATAGGCCTCCGCTATTATTTTGAAGGGCTGGAAGGGGGTTGTTTTTGTTTTTTTGGATTATCACTTGACGGCAACGATTACGTCATCTAGTCACATGACAGTGTGGGTCCAGAAGGGAAACATGGCTGCGCCCATCCCGAGTCTAGAGTGTGCAGAGTGGAGACCCCTCTTTGTATACAAATGTATTTTATGAGTTATTGAAGTTTCTTTATGGGCCTCTCAATGGATTTACTATGGAGGAGCTTCACTTCGCGTGCACGCCCGACGTGCGTTGTAAACAAATCGCGGACATTACCGATGCGGGCGGGACCGGAGCGACGTACAGTAAGTAATAATATCTTTACTGTATATACAGTAAGATTGACAGTCCTCACCGTCAACGGCGCCATGGTATTAACCCTTTCAATGACGGTGAGCGTCGTCAACAGCAGCAGAACAGTTAATGAAGCGGTTCTCAAGCCTTTTCATTTCAAGGACTCCACAACTCTCAGAGTTACAGGCCTGTAACGGCACATTAAGAACCACCTCAAGGAACCCTGAGGGTCCCTGGACCCCACTTTGAGAACCACTGCCTTAGTGCAAATCTCTACTTGAAACTCTCTGTAGCCCTAACCTCAACATATGCAAAGTTTACCCTGTTCCCTAAAATAACTCCTGAGTATGACGTAGACGGAATTAGGGATGGGACGATATGAAAATGTCATATCACGATTATTGTGACAAAAGAAATCGCGATTTACAATATTAATGCGATAATCAAAATCCATTATCCTGGGGCGGAACATTTGCCAAAAAATAGCCGATCTACAAGCTCGCAACGCGACGCGTTGTGAGCTTGTAGATCAGCTATTTTTTGGCAAAGACATTTGATAGAGATCGAGTGAAAAAAAAGACTATCAAGTATATTATAAGTACCGTTTACCAATTATAGAGGGTTTAAGTGGTACCGGATATGTAGCTCGGCAAATAAAAGGTGAATTGATCCAAGTGCATGACAGAGGACGATATCACGATATATTAAATCTCCGCGATACGATTATCGTGAGTGTTTTTTATCACGATAGACGATAATATCGCTTATCGTCCCATCCCTAGACAGAATCCTATTTAAAATGAAACGCCAATCTCCTCCCTCGATCTGAGACATTCTCTCAACCCTTCTGTCCTCGCATCTGATAACACTAAGTTCCTCCAAGTCCACAGAACTTTACTATACAAAATGAGAGTACAGTATAGGATTCATTCACATTGGCTGTCCTCTGTCCAGCTATTAGCACCCTGCTGACAAGGCAAAAGCAGCAAAGTAAATCTGAGTGTCAATGACCTTAGCAGGGAGCAGATGCTCTGTGCCCAGGGGACTAATGATGAAGTAACAGTGGGATATGTTTCCATACGAATGTTTTCGTTCTCTTCCAGAACACATCTACCTACGTCCTTCGGCGAGGGATATGTTTGTAGATTCATGAATGCATTAATTAAGCCATATACCGTGTATATATATATATATATATAATACGGGGAATGAGAGAAAACAGGCAGAATAGGCCAAGCTTTCATTACAAAGTGACAGCAACGTGTCTGCAGTGTGTAGAACTAATTATTCCAAAAGATGAGAGTGACTTGATGTATGTATTTTACATATCCCTGTGGATATGAAGGCTTTTGGAGCCAGAAGACAGCTTGTCACAACCGAATGTAGGCCTCACCACTTTAACTGGAACTTGAGTCTGTATGGAAGAGTCTCCCGGGGGTTCATTTACAAGATGAAAGTCAGTGCAGTAGCTGTGTACTGTGCAGACAGCGCGCACGGCACAGCAAAATCCCATCTAATGTTTACCTTTAATCCGTAAGCTGCTTCTTTTGAACGTCCGTTGTTGTTATATGAACACCAGCTATCTATCATGTGCAGTGAAAGTAAATGTCATACTAACATAATATGTATAAGATAAAAGATAATATTATTATCTTTTATCCTCCCTGTCAAGAATGCCTGCACTGTCTCTCTGCTTCCATTGTATGTCACAGGTCATAACCCCAAAGCATACAGTACGCAATTTGATTGAATTTCGGTGAAAACTGGTGAAACTGAAAGCAGGGCATGTTCAGTTAGCTCAGTGGTTCTCAACCTGTGGGTCGGGACCCCCAGGTGGGTCCCCAAATTATTTTGGGGGGGTCCCCAGATGATTAACTTAGTGTGCAACATTGTTTTCTCACTCAACAGTAAACAAACCAACATAAAGTTTAAGGTGCCCTCCACACTAGGCGCGGTCACCGCCTCCTAGCAATTCATTTTCAATGAGAGGCGGGCGACTTTTTCGGGCCGCGCAGCGACGTTTGGGGTCGGCGAGGCGAGCGGGCGCGGTCCCGTGAAATCCACCACGAGCGTGCTCGTTTGTGCGTGCGTACGCGGGCGGTGAGAGATGGATTGTGTTCATCTTTGTGAAATACCGCGCAGCTCCGACGTGGAGGGCACCTAAGTGTGTAGAGAGTATATGCACGTTTCTAATGTGACAATTTAAGGACTTTTTAATACCTCAAAAATGACAAATTAAACATTGGCCAAATTGTCAAATAGGCAATAAGAGGCAGAAATTGAGAAAATAGCCGATCTACATGCTCACAACTCCTCGCAAGCATGTAGGTCTGCTATTTTCTAGAGATGTTGCCGATCAATCGGCAATGGATCGGATCGGGCCGATCAAAGCATGATCGGCGATAATCGGTGGTTTAGATCAAAAGGTAAATTCACCGATCCGATCCGATCGGTGCATCTGATCAACCAGCCGTTCAGTATGCCCACTTGAGGCCATTTTGGGGTATTAATTTCCACAGTGCTGAAGGAATAATTAGTTACTGCTATGATAATAAATACATATTAATGCTGGTAAATAACTATAAGGCAAATATATAAATAAATTCATGAGTGAATGAATGAAATAAAGTTAAAACATTAACATTTAGAAAATATAAATAATAACTTGATCGGATCGGTGATTGATCGGGATCGGGTGATCAAACTTTTGTGATCGGTGCTCGGTGATTGGTTCCAAAAAACCTGATCGGACCATCCCTTGTATTTTCACAATAGAACATTTTTATACAAAATGTAATGTCTCAGCTCTTAGTGCTCGTCACGGTGGTGGGGGGTCCCCCAGTTAAAATATGATTATTTTGGGGGTCGCGGCCTGAAAAGGTTGAGAAACCACTGAGTTAGCATATGGCAGCATTTACTTTTTGGTGTGTGGTCTCGCTCATGTCCAACAGCTCCAGGATGCGAGGGAGGTGCATCTCCTTTGTGCTGGCCAGGCGCTCCTCCGTGGACTGCAGCATCTCTTGGGCATAAACAGATGGAGTCACCTGCAACCACAAAGCAGCAATCTTCAATCTACAATCTTTTCATTTACAGATAGTCAGCAGGTCCTCCATACATACTTAATGAAGAAGTACTGGGCCACCGCAGCAAGACAATTACCATTCATAGTTGACAGAATGGGATATTATAGCATTTAATTGAACAATGTAGCACCAAAAAAAGATGTGGCCTCATAAACTATTCATGGGTTGCATTTGTAGTCCTAAACCGGCCATATTGAGGACCAACACAGGTGTTCAATTTGTCTGACTGGCATAGAACCAATGTTCTACGTTAATCAAAACACCTGTGTTGGTCCTCAAAATGGCTGGTGTAGGACTACAAATGCAACCCATGAATAAACATCCACAGCAGCAGAATATGAAGTGGAAAACACTACTAACGCTGTTTTGCATATAATGCTGTTTTATCCATAAGTACTGATTTAAAGACGGCCTCTACTGGTAACCGGTCACTTCGCCAAAGATCCAACTCGCCAAATTGTCCACGCTCATTGGGCAGGCTTGTCAATGCTCCTGGATTTGCCAGGATGATTAGCAATTACATCTACTATGTTAAATATTTTCTGGGGGAGGACCCCCAGATGAGAAGTCATTATTAAGGATGTCTTACTTTGCTTCAGTCATCAAATTTGTACACCTATATTTGGCATTTTAAGGCTGAAATTGTACCCATGCTAGTAAAGCAAGTTCAAAAATTCAACAGAACACAGGAAAATATATATCTGTTAAGAAGTTTTGGGGGGAGGACCACCAGACCCCTGTTGGGGAGTTCCGAGCACCCCCTAAAAAATAAATCTCCTGGTTTCTCCTGGACTGACAGTCCAATGTTGACAACCCTGCTCATTGGCGAGGTGTCCTAGCAAGTTGATTTGGCGAGTTGGATTTTTGGCGAAGTGACTGGTATTCCCTCTACTGGCTCCCATTATGATCTAAACAGCACACTGTGTACAAGTGTAAAAGTATTAAGCAGTAGCCTTGGGAGCCAACAGTTCCCATTGGTGGCCCATGATAGGTCAAAAGCCTATCTCCTGTTTCTCTTGTGGGGGCCGGGAGGCAGCTTGATGTACATGAACACCCCCTGCCTGCACACGATGACGCTAATGTCACAGGGACACCATCCTACCCATTGGGTACCATTTCTTCTGTCTGCTGTGAAAGCCAGCTAAGTGTTCTGTCATTATTGTCTGATGATAATAAAAAACTAGAAATACTGTTCCTTCGAAACAGTGTGGGCTCGATTCCAACCCAACAAATAGGATACTTTAAGGTACTGTAAGGTACAGTACCCTACAGTATTGTACTGTACCTTACTGTACTGTACTGTACTGTACTGTACTCTACTGTACTGTACCTTACTGTACTTTACTGTACCTTACTGTACTGTACTCTACCTTACTGTACTATACTATACTGTACTCTACTGTACCGTACTGTACCTTACTGTACTGTACTCTACTGTACCTTACTATACTGTACTTTACTGTACTCTACTGTACTTTACTGTACTCTACTGTACTTTACTGTACTCCACTGTACCTTACTGTACTTTATTGTACTTTACTGTACTTTATTGTACTTTACTGTACTCTACTGTACTTTACTGTACTCTACTGTACCTTACTGTATTGTTTTGTACTTTACTGTACCTTACTGTACTTTACTGTACTCTACTGTAACTTACTGTACTTTACTGTACTCTACTGTACTGTACCTTACTGTACTTTACTGTACTCTACTGTACCCTACTGTACTGTACCTTACTGTACTTTACTGTACTCTACTGTACCCTACTGTACTGTACCTTACTGTACTATACTATACTGTACTCTACTGTACCGTACTGTACCTTACTGTACTGTACTCTACTGTACCTTACTATACTGTACTTTACTGTACTCTACTGTAATTTACGTTACTCTACTGTACTTTACTGTACTCCACTGTACCTTACTGTACTTTATTGTACTTTACTGTACTTTATTGTACTTTACTGTACCTTACTGTACTTTACTGTACTCTACTGAACCTAACTGTACTTTTACTGTACTCTACTGAACCTTACTGTACATATTCTATGTGTTCTAGAGGTGTATATTGAGTGCATATACTGTAGGTTAACAATCCCAGATCACATCTGTCCTCCACTATGTCTATAACCAAGGCGTTCTTCTATGTGGCCACTCCAGACTGAGGAGTGGAGCATGACTTTTATTGTGTTTGTGGATCTGATTTGAAAATGCATCGGTTGTGATATCTCCCTGAAAACCAACAACAACCACTAATACGGCTGATTGTCCCTGCGGGTTCTAGGATATATACTGTAAATCCCATTGCCCGGGATCCTAAAACCTTATTCTTTTTAAGAACAATTTCTAAAACACTACAAAACATGTCTCAAAGACAAATACAAGCAAACGTCTTCACAGTAACACAGTAACAGTTGTTTGTGTGTGTGTGTGTGTGTGTGTGTGTGTGTGTGTGTGTGTGTGTGTGTGTGTGTGTGTGTGTGTGTGTGTGTGTGTGTGTGTGTGTGTGCGTGCGTGCGTGCGTGCGTGCGTGTGCACATTGTAGATCAACTTCATAGCAGTATTAAGTGGTCCATCTATGTTTTTTATTAATAATAAAATCTGCAAAGTAACAAGTAACTGAGGCTGTCAAATGCTGTATTTATAGTAGAGTATATGTAACAAAAATGGAAAGTAGAGTAAAAGTACCTCAAAATTGTACTGTAGGTACAAGTACTTGTATATACTTGAGTAAATGTACTTAGTTACTTTGCAGCACCACAGAACAGCCAATGACAGACAGGCCTTTAATCACAGCTGTCTCAATCAGTAGAGTGGAGAGGGACATTTATAGATATTTGTAGTTTTAACTCAGAATATATACATCACAAAGCTTAGATATTTGGATCAAATCAGAGAGCAGACCTGTGTGAACGCAATGATATAGATAGCATATCTGAAGTGTGAACACTGCAGCCACAGCGCCTTAACATAAACATGGGTCTATTATCCTTCTCTCCACTCACTAAACCCATTGGAAATGCATTGGGTGCTTAAAGTTAAACATTTTTATTTTTTTATATTTATACTACAAAACATTTCAAAACCAAAAATACAAGCACACGTGTCCTCAGTAAGCTGAACACATAAAAATTTGAATGGTGTTGAAAGGTGTAAGCGTTTAAGAGATGAATCGCGCCAAAGTTTTGAGGATACTGACTGACTGATAGATAAATAATGAAGATAACATACGTGTGCTCGCCTTCCAGGCGAGCCCACAATAAGAAAACGACTGAAATGACGAGTGTAACCACGGTCTGTTACAGATGCAAACTTATAAATAGCCAACGGCTGTTGGAAAAACATTGTGATACGAGTCCTGTGAGGCACTTCAATGGATGGTGCAATGAAAAGCTGTCATCTGTAACAAACACAAAATACAGTATGTGCGCGCCCCACGCACGCACACGCGCACGCACACGCACACGCACACGCACACGCTCACGCACACACACACACACACACACACACACACACACACACACACACACACACACACACACACACACACACACACACACAGACTGTTGTCTCAGCTGATTTACTATGCTCGGAGAAAGTAAATATTTTCTCCTTCAGAGAGGGCCATCTGGGATAGCTTGGTGCTGTTAATATTAACTCAACACATTCCTCTCCAATTTCTCTTCATCAGTGCACTAGCAGCAAAGAAACATACAACTGCACTTAGCCTATTTCAAGGTCAGGGCATGAGAATATATTTTTTAGCTTAAAATTGAAATGAATAATGTAGCAGAAGGGGTTACTGTATATGCAATATTGAATAGCTGCCAGTTAGGTGTGTATTCATAATACACACTCCTTTCTATAATTCAGAGACAACACAATTGCTCACCTACGCACTATTCTTTAGAAGGGAAAGGTCATAAAAGAAGCTATTTGTGAGATCTTTTAAAGAAGAAACAGATGTCTTCGTATATTTATCAAGATGGCAAAATATATCTCCCTCAAAGGCCAACATTCAGTTATAAAGGTAAACTTCTGGCGGAGCGCAACCACACAACTGCATGATACTGAACAGGGTACGGAGCGCCACTGACCCCTACTCGAGAGAGAACCAAAATGGCTTTTGAGAGGAAAGGACCACCCATTGAGCGGGTGACGAAGAGCAACATGCCAGTAGTGTGGACTTCAAAAAGGCATTTGACTTGATACACAAAAGCATCCACCCCTTGTAGGTCATGACCGAAAGAAAAAGATCACGGATACAATCGGCTGAAATTAGTTTTCTCAGACGGGTGGCCGGCCTCTCCCTTAGAGATAGAGTGAGAAGTTCAGTCATCCGTGAGATACTTGGAGTAAAACCGCTGCTCCTTGACTTGGAAAAGAGCTTAGGTGGTTCGGATGCCTCCCGAGCGTCTCCCTAGGAAGGTCCTCGCTACACAACACATCCCACTGGGAAGAGACCCTGTGGCAGACCAAGGACCGGATGGGGGATTATATCTCCCCAGTCCACACTGGCCTGGGAACGCCTCTGGATACCCCAGGAGGGAGTTGTTAACGTTGCACTGGAAAGGGGAAAACTGTAAATCTCTGTTAAAAACTTTAGCCCTGCGATGGATGGATGGACACAAAGACATGGTGTTGAGGATACCCAAGGCTTACAATGTCCCTCCCAACCTGCTCTGAGGCAATAAAGACATGGACACTGCACTGAAAGAAGTCAATGACTTCAAATAATCAACTTGGGCTCATGGGTCACTTTGTAGACCTTAACGTTAGGAAACGCTTGCATGAAGGGGTCTGAATGGCAAGGCCAGTGCATTGTGTGGAGTCCAACTTCCCTCAACATATCAAGCTCAATTTCCTCTCTGCAACTGTAGTCCAATATCATGTGGCAGTGAAGGCTGGACCCTGAAGCTTGGACCCCCACATCTTCCAAATTTACGTGGACGTACTAAAATCCAAGGATGACCTAGACTAGAGAGAGCTAAATTATGTTCTAGATCTAGAACGAATGTACATCCAACCTCAAATCTGTAAAATCCTGGTTTAATTTAACTCTGAAAGAGTGCAGAGTGAGTGACCGTGGCTAGAAATGCAATGGACACGCTTCTGTCAGTGCGCCTGCCTTTCTATTCAAGTGATGTAAAAGGTCATGCATTCTTTATTTCAATAAAATCTAAAGTTATACTGTAAGAAATAACAACAATAAAACACAGAACACTATTATGACACGATTATGGTATTAGATAAAGCTAACAGGTAAGATAACGGCTTCACTTTGTGCACATCATGTCACCCAACCAGGACATGTCCGAACAGACAGAGAGACAGGTAGAGATCAGTGTTGATTTTGTCAACTAAAACTATGACGAAAAATGTTTGTCGACTGCGTTTTTTCACTGACAAAAACGAAATAAAAACTGAATAAAAACTTAGCTGTGATGACTAAAACTAAGACTAAATATATTGAGTGTTTCGTCAACAAAATAAAAACTAGGCTAAAACGTTAGGGAGGGACTAGTTTGGTTGCTCTCAGGTGTTGCGTGCTGAAAATAGCAGCAGCACGCAACCAAGTGTAAAATCAGTCATTACGATGCCATCAAGTCCCGCCAAAAGACATTTTAGTTGACAAAATCAACTGTAGATTTAGTCGCCTGAAAACGTATGATATTTAGTCGACTAAAATATGACTAAAATTAAATGACATTTTATTCAATATTTATTCAAAAGACTATGACTGTCAAAAACAACATTGGTAGAGATTAGTGCTTGGTTTTACTGAGTGCGCCTTACTAGTTCATTGTTGGATCTTCTCCATTGCACCATCAGTCACACAATTTGGTAAGTTACAGTGATGTCATTACGTGCGCATCCCGCATCAAAAACTCATTCAAGTCGCCCAGGGACTCATTCATGTCATGGTCCTGGGGTCCCGGGGATGCGCCTCCATTGGAGTCCATGTTAAAATAATTTACCGGGTCGCAGTAAAAGAAAAACATTTTAAAATTCCACAGACACCACCATTGTTCATGGGTGAAAGCATCCTACTTTACCCTACGTTAACACAAATAAAATCCACGTAGAAAGTCTTAAACAGGCGATAGAAACGTCAATGTTTTGATTCCACCGACGTCCGACGCCATTTTGTGCGCCCGAATTCGTTAGGAGCACATGTTTTAGTAGTTTTAGTAGTTCTAAGTTCAAACATTAGCCAAATTGTAAAATAAATATAAGAAATAGGCAAACATTTTGAAAATAGCCGATCTACAAGCTCACAGCACTCGAAAACATTGTATTGAGGACTCATAAAACTTTTCTGGGACCCATTTGAATGACCACCTGTGGGTCCCGGGACCCATTACATTGAAAACCTAGTAACATCACTGAAGTTATCAGCGGCATATTTTTTTCAGGCTGCAGCCAGCATTAACCTTGTGTCACCAGGCTTTCCGCAGTACAAGCCAGCTTTATGGAAACATTTTTGTTTTGTTCCTTATTCAGCAACCACAAGGGTGCTCATCCATACTATCCATTATGCACACCAGTTTGACAATTTAGCAGTGCTGAGCAAAAAAAAGAAAAGAAGGGGGGAAAAAAGACTATTCAATACTTTGTTGACAAAATTCAATGCTAACATAATTCAGCAGGTGATGCAGGTCTGTAATAACTTTGGGGGTGACAATAACATGTCATTTATTCAAATTGGTACAGAGCGCAAATTCTTGATATGTTATGTGAGAACCGTAAAAGGTGCCCTGAAAAGGAATTCATTGTGGCTGGCTAAACAAGCATTCACAAACAGCATCTAGCTGGAGCAGTCCAGAATGCACTTCTGTATTTTACAGTGGAACCAAGAATGCATCATTTTTGTTATTATTTATTATTTCCCGTTTATAAGCAGTTGTTTAACACTAACTGATACATTAGTAGCCCTGGCCTATTTTAAGGATACATGATTCTACTTCTATTAGTCACATCATGCTTTTATTTATACATTATTTTGCTCCCTGGGAAGTAGGCTAATAGGCCTAATCATATTCTATCAGCCCAGCTTAACATAAAATATATTATGTGGCATTCAATTAGATGCTTAAAATGATATAAGCAACAGAGAATAATAAACTAATAAGACCCTCAGGGCGACATGTGGTCGCGCCAATTCTTGGCCATCTGGCCAGTGATGTATATCGGACCAGTTACCCATATCGGACCAGTTACCCATATATGGAGACCCCAAGTAGCCATATATGGAGACCCCAGGTACCCATATATGGAGATCCATGTACTGTATATGGAGATATGCTGTGATTGCCCAAACATACTTACTCAGTTATTCGTTATGTGAAAGTCCTATGATGTCTATGACATCTGACATCATACCCTTTTATGCCCATACATGGAGATCCCTGTCTGTAGAACCAGCCGTTAGTGTGGTATGTGGCCTCCATATATGGGCATTCCCATATGAAGTCCAGTTAGATTTGGGCTTAATACTGATGACACCAGGGAACTCCATATATGGTTATAAAAGGGATTCTGTTCTGATTACACTATGGAATGCGCTCCCCTCCCATGTTAGTCTTTTAAAGCTTGTCTTAAGTCCCATCTTTATACCTTGGCTTTAGAGTTTCTGTGGTCTATGTTTTGTTTGTTTCACTGTTGTTTTATGTTGTGTGATTTTGCTGTTCTGTGTTTTTAGTGTTTTGTTCTTGGTGTATTTTTGCTTATGATTTTCTGTGCAGCACTTTGTAAACCTCGGTTGTAAAATGTGCCATATAAATAAAGTGGATTGGATTGGATTGATTCTGCCAGAGCGTGTTGTCAGAGCGGCTAACCCATTCTGTTAAGAGTGGTTCCCCTGACATCACAGTGACGTCAGAGCATGATGTCAGAGCGACAAACCCATAGAACCACAGTGTCAGGCGTTATAGACAGAGATACATACGGACAAGCTGAGACCGTTCACACACCGTACTAAACTTGCGACCTACGGTAAACATTAAGGTTCTGAGCAGAAACTTACGCAAATTTTGAATTGTGTGTGCAGGTGCGCGGGATGGTAAAGGACCTTGATATTGAATAGTGGGTGCTGCCTGCCCGCCCCCTAAGCCCACCAAAATAACATCGCTTTAAAAGCTAGTATCAATTTGAAATGACCAAACTACTTGAGTTATACTTTTTTTAACTTTTCTTGTTTTCTTTGACATTGAAAGAATGAAATGAAGTTGAAGCAAGGGCACCTATCCTCTAACACCTGTAGGAACTAGGAACTAAGGAACAGCTAGGGACCAAAGAGAGATCAAAGACAGAAAATAGATGAGAGCTGGCTGTAATGAGACGAAGTAGTTACATATTGATTTCCGCTCTCTCCAAGATGCCAAAGTAATTATTCAAATAATCAGTCATTTGGGTCACAACTTAGATTAAAACAGGTTGTTAAATTGTCCTTGTATAGCAGGTGGCTTTACAAATCTAGGAATTCTGACTGGACACGTCCAATTTTATTGATGGATGAATTATATGTCATGTTGCTATTAGTCTTTAGTAATTGCTGCAATGTGTGTTGGCCTATAGTGACATGTTCTAGGCTAAATCACCTCTAGAAGCCAACACTCAAGGTAAGAAATAAATGTTTGCTTGAAAACCCACAGCATGTCATCAGTATAGCCAGTTATCCTCACCCTTTTTGGTCTGTCTTTCTTCAGGACAATTTTGGGATTCCGAGGGAAAACCACTTTGCTCTTGAACCCCTCTGGCAATCTCGGAGGTAGAGTATGCGAAGAAGATTGAAGTGCCTGGACCTTGGAGGTTGCCATACTGATACTGATGGTGTTTTGTGACAGATCCAGCTGAAATTACAACAGAAATATTTTAACAGATTAGTGCAACAACAACTATACACACAGGCGCGCACGCACGCACGCACACACACACACACACACACACACACACACACACACACACACACACACACACACACACACACACAGTATATATCCTACTAACTAGTAAGACGCCTCAGGGCGACAAGCGACCTCGCCGGTAAGGGCGTATATCGGCCAGTGATGTATATCGAACCAGTGTATTTTGGAGTCATGTCAATTTGTGTTTTCAGAAATGTAAACGCTTGAACCGTCAATACTTAATAAACTTGTCCTTTCACTCTGTACATGGTCTGCTCTTTTTCCCCTCAACACCAAACCTCTTAGCCGAAAATATCCGATCTACAAGCAAAAAATGCCTCGCAGCGCGAGGCACTGTGAGCTTGTAGACCTGCTATTTTTTTGAATGGTTAATATAAAAAAGGAGAAAAAAAGGTTTCTATCCCACACAGATTTGTAGGACCCCCTGTAGAAACTCTGAGAACCCCCTAGGGGTCCCGGACCCCCTGTTGAAGACCCTTGCTATAGAGCGTTTGTTCTGCAGGGTTCTCCCAACCCTGTCTCTCAAGCTCTTTGTTAAACAGAAAAGGCATTTCCACAATAGAGAACTCATACAAAAGGAGGATACAGGTTAAACAATTGAAATTGGAAGTGATGACATAAAGAAGTAAAAGCAAACAAAATTGGACTTGCTAATAGCTGATAAACATGGCTGAAAGGGAAAAGCCCTGTTAATGAACCCATAACAAAAGTATAGGCTTAGATGCCTTATAATATCACTTACATTACCTTTAACGTCATTTTTCTTTATAGTCAGCAGTCAGGGAATATTATCAGAATACCTGTCAAAGCTGGGAATAAATTCCTTAATCCTTACCTAACAATTTCTTCACCAATGTGTTTGTAAAGGTGTCTAGTAACATATACAAAGATTGAAATTCAACATCCCTGGGAGAATATTTGACAGCTAGGGTACCGGTAATTCATTTACTATACACTATACTATAAGGGTAAAAAATGACTCTCAAAAAGTATGCTTTAAGTGGGATGTGAGGGGTCTAACTAGGTGTTTTTAATTATTCTGAATCCATTGCAAGCATTTGTTTTGCACGAAAAACTTTCCTTGGGCCAAAAATTACTCATCACTAAACCATCTTTTGTTGGGCTACTTTTAGCCCAATGACCCAGAAACCCTAGCTGTCAAAGATTCTCCTAGGGATGTTGAATTTCAATATTTGTTAGATATGTTACTAAACACCTTTACGAACACATTGGTGAAGAAATTGTTTGGTAAGGAATTTATTCCCAGGTTTTTATTAATATCCCCTGACTATTAACTTTTGTAAACAACTTGGTCACAAAACTAGCTATTCTTAGCATGTTAGCTACAACTGACCAGATAGAATAGAACATAATAAATATACATGAACACAACACGTCGAATATCAAACGGCGTGCCACAGTTAGAATGGCATTGCAATTTTACAGCTGTTATAAGCTCTGCAAGGCTAGTGTAGACTAGCCTATAATTACCGGTAAAGCGTGACAATGACATGATGACGTATTGCTACCATATTGAAATAAAACACTTTACACTCTTTGCCTGGTTTCACAAAGGGCTAAAACATCAATATTTTACCACTTTTGCAGCTTCCGCGTGTCTGACTGTCTGTGCAGGCTCTTCCAAATCCAAACTTCGTTTTGGTTTTGCCGTTGCCAAGCAACGCGTCTCCTGGCACCCCAATAAGCTGTTTTCTGATTGGTCCGTGGCGTTTCTTAGGCTACAGTGGTGTTGACTGAAACAGCAGCACCTTTTGTTCTATTGCAGTGGTATAAAGTAGCTAAGTACTGTAATTAAGTACAATTACTTACTTTACTTGACTATTTTTAATTTCATTCAGTACTTTTACTTCTACTGTCTACACTACATCTCAGAGGCAAATATTTTTCTGCATTACAATTATTTGAACACTTTATTTACTAGTTACTTTGTAGATTTGTAGATTATTATTACAAAACATACATTAACCACTTCAGCCCTATATACATTTCGGCCATTTGAAAATAGACGATAGATGATGGAGATCAGCTATTTTCAAAAGAGTACAAATTCATACATTTTAGACATTTGAAAAGGTGTGAAATTGGGCATTCTGCATTATGAGTACTTTATGGTTTTGCTACTTTAAGTAGTCTACATTTTGATACCAATACTTTTGTACTTTTACTCAAGTAGGCCTAGTCTACATTTTGAATTCCAGACTTTTACTTGCAACAAAGTATCTACATTGCAGAATTGATACTGTAAGTTGAGTAGACTACCTTTTCGCATAGCGACAAATTGTGATCTTGTAGATCTGATATTTTCAAATGGCCGAAATGGGCTGAAAGTGGTTAATAACTGTAAAGTATTGGAAATTGGACAAAAATCTTCATGACCTCTCTCTCTCTCTCTCTCTCTCTCTCTCTCTCTCTCTCTCTCTCTCTCTCTCTCTCTCTCTCTCTCTCTCTCTCTCTCTCTCTCTCTCTCTGTGTGTCCCCTGTTTCCCAGGCCCGTGTCATTCCTGCAGTCTGTCAGTGTATGCACGGGTCAGTGAGCTGCTCAGTCTGTTAGAAAATAGGATTATTTGGACATCGCTCCCAGTCCCTTCCTTATTTTCAAAGGAACCGGCAGCGTTGGCGGGCTCCGCCTCCGCCCCCCTGTCAAAGCAGCCCTGCGTGACGTCATCGCGCAGCGTGACCTGCTTGGAAGCTGTCACTTTACCCACGCTGATGAAACTATCCGCTACTCAACTACTAGTACTGCCGTCAATTTGACCGAATTATTATTAGATAGACACGGGACCCAGCATAAAGCCAATAGTTTCCTCTCGTCCAAAGCATCAGACATGGAAGTGGCATCGTCCTCCGTTGATCTGAGCAGCAGGTAAGAAGATATAAGGGTGGGTGGATGGATGGTTAGTCTGACAGTGAACTGACTGCCGCCGGCTGGCTGCGTGACTGGAGAGAAAATGCTCTCCCCCCACAGCGCTGGTTGTCAAGGCTACGCAAGAAATTATGCTGAGCTCCAGAAAATGTCCAAAACATCAGGCCAATAAATGCAAGAGTGTCAATAAATGTGCTCATAATCACGCGTCGGATTGGACGTTTTCATATTTTTGGCATTATGTAGACACAGCCTACTAGGCTGCTACTTCCATGACATTATAACGGTTCTATCTCCTTTTTTATAGCCTATAATCTGATCATCCTAGTAACGTTAAATTAAACATACATTTTCTGTAACCGCTGTAAGAGCGTTGATGCTTCTTTAGGCTAGACTATATGCCCCGTCGTACTCGTACTACGACGTGATGTCGCTGCTTAGAACTGTTATAAATGCATCGATGCGAACTTGTAGATCTGTTCTATAGGTTGGCCAAAGATACTGGCGTACGAAGATGTACAGATGGGTTTAAGCGCCGGGTTAAACCTATAATACGCACGCGAGAGCGTGGACGCCACTGGTCTTAAAGGGACAGTTCACCACAGGGAAGCGCTAGGCCAGGGCGTAGAGAGAGAAGCAAGTCATTGAGTGGGACTTTATGGGAAGCGGATCACATTCATTTTGTATTTGAGAGAGAGGCGCTGTGCTGCACTTATTGTGCCTGCAGGCCGTTCCCTTCGCCAAGCCTGTGTGTGTGCGTGCGTGCGCGTGCCCGTGTGTGTGTGTCAGAGAGTCTATGAATGAAAAGTGCTGATCCCAGCTGGAGAGTGGGGATTGTGCAGCAGCACCATGGACAGCTCCGCTCCGCACACAGCTGGCCGCTGCATGCGCGCTGCACGTTATGCTTGACTTGAGCAGAGTTTCAAACTCATAACTAGAAAAATATTGTTCCTTCGAAACAATTGTGGGCTCGCTTCAAGCCAGAAAACAATGGCTATAAAAGTACAAAATGTCAAGATCGCAGGCAGTGCTCTCTTTGACGTTACTGACGTCAAAGATTGGTCCATTTTGTTCAAAAAATGTGTTGTGCAAAAATTGACCCGCTGGTGGCGCTATAACAGGCCAATGTAAGAAGGGTGGTATCTGTTCCTTGACCTATTGGGAATGTGCTTGTAAGATTTCACGCACATTGCAGGCTGTGTTCATGATTTGAGGTGTTTTTGGCTTTGGCCACTATCGCTGCTTGCAGCTATATTCATTATTATTATTATTTTTTGTGTGTGTGCACTTCATAGGCATATTAGATAAAGGTCCTTAGATTGTGTGTAGAATGTTTCATGCAAATTGCAAAAAAAAATCCTAACGGGTTTAAGCGTTTCACAAACTGCTCAAAATTATATAGCGCCCCCCTTTGGCCAATTGGGGTAAGATTGGTTTTAGTGATATTTGGACTAACACTCTACATCTTTGCCAAATGCCATGAACATGTTACTTTGCATGTATGATTTAGAGGCAGAAGAATAATTTGCATAAAACTGTAATATTCATTGAATTTATTTAAAAAAGCATGTTTCAATTTTAAAGAAATCCGATCTGACAGATCTTTAGATATCGGTCCAAAGTTCACGTAAAAAAAGTTTTGTGCACGTGGAGTGAAAATTCCAGAATAAAAGCGGGTTTACGCGTTTTACAAACTGCTCAAAATGGCGGAAAATTGAAGGGCGGAGCTTACTTATTAACGACACAGATGTCTTCCGCTTGAGTCAAAGCACGCGTGTAACAAGTTGCATGTCTTCAAACAAAACGAGTCATGACTTATGCCCGTTTGAAGTTTGAATTTTCAAACGCTTTGTATAGCGCCCCCCTTTGGCCGATTGGAATAAAATTGGTTTCAGTGATACTTTGACTAACCCTCCACATCTTTGCCAAATGCCATGAACGTGTAACTTTGCATGTATGATTTAGAGGCCGAAGAATAATTTGCATAAAACCGCAATATTGATTGAATTATTAAAAAAATATATTTCACTTTAAAAGAAATCCGCCGAGACTAGTTTGACCGTATTGGTCCAAAGTTCATGTGAAAAAGGTTTTGTGCGCGTAATGCAAAAATCCCAGGAGGAGATAGATTTTTACTGTTTTTTATATAATTCAAAATTCTGGGGGATATAAAGATCAGAGGTCAAAAGTCAGAGCGTAAAAGTTGTTCGGCATGAGGAGACGCATACGTGTATACAGGTTTCATGACTGTACGTATAACAGAGCATGAGCTCCATCTGTTCAAAGTTCGCACTTTCGAAGGCTTCCTACAGCGCCACCATTTGGCCGATTGCTGTAAAAAATAATAGCACACTTCGCCACTGTAAGCTGAACACATTGATGTTTTTATTTTCATTTTCTGTCTAAGTATGTAGGAGTAGAAAGGAACCGAAGTTTTGAGGAGAACTTGATATGACGGTTAGATATTGTCACTAGAAAAATATTGTTCCTTCGAAACAATTGTGGGCTCGCTTCAAGCCGGAAAACAATGGCTATAAAAGCACAAAATGTCAAGATCGCAGGCAGTGCTCTCTTTGACGTTACTGACGTCAAAGATTGGTCCATTTTGTTCCAAAAATGTGTTGTGCAAAAGTTGACCCGCTGGTGGCGCTATAACAGGCCAATGTGAGAAGGTTGGTATCTGTTCCTTGACCTATTGGGAATGTGCTTGCAAGATTTCACGCACATCCCAGGCTGTGTTCATGATTTGAGGTGTTTTTGGCTTTGGACACTTTATCGCTGCTTGCAGCTATATTTATTATTATTATTTTATAATTTTTTTGTGTGCACTTCATAGGCATGTTAGATAAAGGTCCTTATATTGCGTGTAGAATGTTTCATGCAAATTGCAAAAAAAATCCTAGAATAAAAACGGGTTTAAGCGTTTTACAAACTGCTCAAAATTATATAGCGCCCCCCTTTGGCCATTTGGGGTAAGATTGGTTTCAGTGATATTTGAACTAACCCTCTACACTATTTTGTCATGAAAATGTGACTTTGCTTGTATGTTTTAGAGGCAGAAGAATAATTTGCATAAAAATGCAATATTGTTTGAATTATTTAAAAAAGCATGTTTCAATGTTAAAGAAATCCGATCTGACAGATCTTTAGATATCGGTCCAAAGTTCACGTAAAAAAAGTTTTGTGCACGTGACGCGAAAATTCCAGAATAAAAGCGGGTTTACGCGTTTTACAAACTGCTCAAAGTGGCGGAAAATCGAAGGGCGGAGCTTACTTAACAACGACACAGATGTCTTCCGCTTGAGTCAAAGCACGCGTGTAACAAGTTGCATGTCTTCAAACGAAACGAGTCATGACTTGTGCCCGTTTGAAGTTTGAATTTTCAGACGCTTCGTATAGCGCCCCCCTTTGGCCGATTGGAATAAAATTGGTTTCAGTGATACTTTGACTAACCCTCCACATCTTTGCCAAATGCCATGAACGTGTAACTTTGCATGTATGATTTAGAGGCCGAAGAATAATTTGCATAAAACCGCAATATTGATTGAATTATTAAAAAATGATATTTCACTTTAAAAGAAATCCACCGAGATAAATCTGACCGTATTGGTCCAAAGTTCATGTGAAAAAAGTTTTGTGCGCGTAACAAAAAAAACCCAGGAGGAGATAGATTTTTACTGTTTTTCATATAATTCCGAATTGTGGGAGACCTAAAGGTCAGAGGTCAAAAGTTAGAGGGTAAAAGTTGTTCGGCATGAGGAGACGCATAAGTGTATACAGGTTTCATGGCTGTACGTATAACAGAGCATGAGCTATACCTGTTCAAAGATCGCACTTTCGAAGGCTTCCTACAGCGCCACCATTTGGCCGATTGCTGTATAAAGTAATAGCACACGTCGCCACTGTAAGCTGAACACATTGATGTTTTTATTTTCATTTTCTCACTAAGTATGTAGGAGTAGAAAGGTGCCAAAGTATTGAGGAAAACTTGATATAGTATATAAATAAATAAATAAATAAATAATGACAATATCTAAAGTGTGCTCGCCTTTAGGCGAGCCCACAATAATAGCCTACAACTTTTCATTGCCGTGTGGATATTTTGTTTTACAAAGTCGAAGGCCTGTATGAAAAGTGTGACTATTGCAATGAATGCACACACAGCACAGGGCATATAATCATATAACATTATATAATAACTAGACCTTACCCGTTTGAAGATATGTGCTCCAATATGTGCAGAGTGTGGGTTATGGAGAAATTAACTGTAACTGGTGCGTGTGTGAGAATATGTGGGAGCATCATAATGTAAGGAGCAACCCATGGAGGAGTGTATATTTTTTGATGGATACAAATAATTTAACAGCTAAATTAGGTGAATAGAAGTATGGGGACTGCAACATTTGCAACATTCCTAACTGTGAGATTGGTGTGTGTTAGACTTCAGTCCGCACGTCACCACCCCCTGTTGGTGGGTGGTTTGTAGTGGAAAAGCATTTACTGACTGACTGTGACTGACCTCCTACTGACTGACCTCCCTAATTATATGATAGATAACTAGAAATACGGTTCCTACGAAACAGTGTGGGTTTGCTCGTGAGTCGTGACTTCATTCTGCAGCGTGCTAACTGTCATGTGAAGCTCAACCAATACTCCAACTAACACCACTCCCAGATTTTCCGCACCTCAATTGCACCTCATTGGCTAAGGGCCCTGCCTTTGTACTGTCGTGGCGGCCCTTGATAAATAAATAATGAAGATAACCAGTGGCGGTCGGTAACTATATTGCGCCCTAGGCCGCGGAAAAATCGGGTTTTTGCGGGCAAATTATGCATTTTTTTAAGTTATAAGCGGTTCGGTTCTACACGGCAGCAGAACCATTTTGGGCTTAATATAATAGGGTTTATAAAAGCATGATCTGACTGTCTTAGTCTTACCTTGAGCTGGTCAGGAGAAATGGTTATTTCACAGTCACGCACAGTGAGACAAGACTATAGAGTTCCTATATCCTGGCTGATAGAGCCTGAGGTCTGTGTTTTGTAGAGGAAAGTCAGGAACAAAATGATCCTCTCCATGTGATGTTTCAGGGCAAGCAGCTATATTATAATATCTAGTCATGTCCATAGTAGTGAAGAACTCGAACTCCATGCTTTCTTTTTAACAGATGTTTTCTCAACATATTTTCAATTTCAATACTGGCGGGTGGATATGACATCACATCCCCGGAGGAGGGGAGGGCGGAGTGGAGTTGCCTGGAGCTGCCAGCCTCTATCACTACTACCAGGGGGTGTTGTTGTATTCGGTCTGGTTTAACCAGGCAAGGAGTGGAGTTGATCTAATGTTTGCAGGGCCGTCACTCTACTTTTTTTTTCTTTTTCTTCTTCATGCGCCCCCTCAAAGTGGCGCCCTGTGCGAGTGCCCCGCTAGCCCCCCCTGGCGGCCGCCTCTGAAGATAACATAGTGTTCTCGCCTTTCAGGCTCTCGCCTTTCGCTGCTCCCTCATTGGCTAAGGGCCCTGCCTTTGTACTGTCGTCCAGTTTTTTGAGGAGAATAACCCGAGTATACCAGTAAGACTCCCTAATCGGGAGATAAGCGACCGTTGGTCGCTTATCTCCACAAATAGGCCAAAAGTTTGTTTTACCAATTATCAAGACATACGGGCAGTTGACAGTTTGCCATGGTTACTCATTGAAGTTGAATCTCCATATATGGAGATAACCTACGCATCACACTAAGTCTGACCTCACCAGCCCATATTTGGGCATGAGCAACTTATGTCTCCATATATGGAGATATGATGACATCACACAGTCCTCAGCCGATGATGTGGCGTGATGTCATACAATACACAAACGAGCCCTACAGTATAAAGGGGCAATTCTTGCCAGGAAAGAAGCATTTCTTCGACTCAGACCTTATCGCCAGGGTTGGCTTATAGCAGCTGTCGGTAGGACCATATATGGATTCTGTTAGTGTGGATCTCCTAACAGGGCATCATCTGGGATACAATCCCTTTTATGCCCATATATGGAGATCCCTAACAGAATCCCTTTCATGCCCATATATGGAGATCCCTAACAGAATCCATTTTATGCCCATATATGGAGATCCCTAACAGCATCCCTTTTATGCCCATATATGGAGATCACTAACAGCTAACAGAATCCCTTTTATGCCCATATATGGAGATCCCTAACAGAATCCCTTTTATGCCCATATATGGAGATCCCTAACAGAATCCCTTTTATGCCCATATATGGAGATCCCTAACAGAATCCCTTTTATGCCCATATATGGAGATCCCTAACAGAATCCCTTTTATGCCCAGTTGGTTGCTAGGGTAAAAAAACATGGTTGCTATGGTAAACAATTGGTTGCTAGGGTAAACAGTTGGTTGCTAGGGTAAAACCATGGTTGCTAAGGTGGTTGCTAACGTACACTAACAGACCAGCAACAACAGACTGTTGCCACAGCAACGTACACAAAGGTTTGTTTACACATGTGGTGTGATGTCATACTGAAGATATATGACATCACACCGTACACAAACAAAGGTGTGACGTGTGACGTGACGGACGGACGGACGGACGGACGGACGGCCGGTGGAGGTTTTCATAGTAAACTGCTCCCTGACGGTCGCAACCAGTAAGACTCCCTAATCGGGAGATAAGCGACCGTTGGTCGCTTATCTCCTGTCACACTGCTGACATCAGTATGACATCACACCGTACACAAATGACCCTTATATAAGACCGGCATTATCTACCGACAGATTAGTAACAAGATGTCAAAATCATTGAAGGTTTACCCTACTAACCAACTGTTTACCATAGCAACCATGTTTTTTACCTTAGCAACCAACTGTTTACCCTAGCAACCAACTTTTTACCACAGCAACCATGTTTTTTTTACCCTAGCAACCAACTGTTTACCCTAGCAACCAATTGTTTAGCAACCATGTTTTCTTACCCTAGCAACCAACTGTTTACCCTAGCAACCAACTGTTTACCATAGCAACCATGTTTTTTACAGGGCCTGGGATTGATGACATCAGAAATCTCCATATATGGGCATGAAAGGGATTTTGTTTCTGGAAATATGTCTGTGGGGTGCCACATTTGGAATAAAACACTTACATCACACATCTGGATATCCATACAGCCCATCTAGTTTGCCTGTGTCCATTTATGCCCATATATCTGATGACATTGGGACAATGATCTCCATATATGGGCATAAAACTTATGTTAATTAGTAAAGCCTGGGGATCTCCATATATGGGCATGAGGGGTACCCTAAAAGGGCATCATCTGGGAATAGCAAATATAGTTATCCTAGAAAGTGAAAATCTTACATCAAAGGCCATAACTACCTACCTACCACCATACTGCATTCCTCATTAAACTACCTACCAGTAAGATGCCTAAGGGAGAAAAGCAAAGGGCGAGGTTGCACCATTTCTTGGTCTTCTGGCCAGTGATGTATATCGGACCATTTAACCATATATGGAGACATCTGGTACCCAAAGATATTCACAGATATGGGCTTAATATTGATGACATAAGGGATCTCCATATATGGGCGTAAAAGGGATTTGGTTCCCCTGGCATCACAGGGATCTCCATATATGGGCATAAAATGGATTTGGTTACCCTGGCAACACGGGGATCTCCATATCTCCATATATGGGCATAAAAGGGATTTGGTTCCCCTGGCATCACAGGGATCTCCATATATGGGCATAAAAGGGATTTGGTTCCCCTGACATTACAGTGATGTCAGTGGCTGGTTCTACAGAGGGGATCTCCATTTATGGGCATAAAAGGGAATGTATGTATGATGATGTCAGATATCATAGACGTCATAGGACTTTCACATAACGAATAACTGAGTAAGCATGTAAACCCGTAAAATCTATATTTGGGCATGGCTGATTTATGACCTCATCATGATGACACGAGCAAACACAGCTGAATTGTATAAATGATCAGTGCAGAAACCAACAGAAGTATTTGACCAAGACTCTTCGATTTAAACATCAACAAAGGTGTGACCTTTGTTGATGGTCACGTGTGACGTGTGACGGACGGACGGACGGACGGACGGACGGACGGACGGACGGACGGACGGCCGGTGGAGGTTTTCATAGTAAACTGCTCCCTGACGGTCGCAATAAATATTTGGGAGAACCTACAGGCCGGGGAGAACATACGCTTTCAGCGTAGTGCTGGTGATCCCTCATTCCCTGCCTTTGTACTGTTGGTAATTTTTTTAGGAGAATAAACTTGGTCTATAAAGATTTGAGAGAAGAGCCCCAAAGATTATATGTGGGTATTGTTGTTATTTAGCCTATATCAGGTCGCACTTGTTGGTGATGATGTCACCTAGAACGCTGCTCCTCATTGGCTAAGGGCCCTGCCTTTGTACCTTTGTCGGTAATTTCTTTGAGGAGAATAAACTTGACATATAAAGATTTGGTATAACATACTGGTCTCACCTTTCAGCAAGCCCACGATTATTCTAAATGTGCCAAGTTTATAGGTAAAACTCTAGGTTGCAGCTTGTTGACAGTTGTTATGTGTTTATTCACTTTCCACATGATTTGATAGAAATGTAGCTTCAAAAAAGTAGAGCTCAGCTACCCACGATGCTGGTCCTAACAAATCACATTTGAAATTAGCAAACAAGTACACAACATGAAGAAGTACACGTGAAAAAGAGTACAGTGTATAGTATCATTCATTGTTTATGTAAACGCCCAGGGAAACTTGATCGGGGTCGCGGGCCGGCACCATTGTAACGCCGGGATTCGTACCTGGGTCTGACATCTTAACCACCAGACCACAAGGATATCCCTATGAACTGGGGGAGATACTAGACTTTTGAGGCAGTGAGTCACTCTGCTAGACTGCTACATATCAAAAGTATTAATGTCAATAGTTGACACAAGCTCCAACTCCTGGCTTTGTCCAAAGTTTGTTGTTCACCCATGCAGGGTCACATTGGCCACGCTTTGTGGAATGCGAAGCATGCCTACATCTGGCCTACATCTTTGCACTAAGCGGACAAAGTTTGTTGTACACCTAGGGTCACATTGGCCTAGCTTCGCGGGACGCTTAATGAAATGAACTCATAAATAGCCCCGCTCACTTCACACTAGGTGTGATTTTTTTATATACTGTTGAATCTCAAGTGAAAGTCACTTGTTTGTTTGGTTGAGACACGTCACTCCATGCAGACTTGAATTCATGGATATTTTTTGTAGCTTTGTGTCTCCATAAGGAACAAAGAGGTGCTTTGTGACTCCATAGGGAACCACTTGTATTTGTTGTTGTTGGGTGAACTATCCCTTTAAAGACTATAATAGCATTATGGATCAATACTGTAAGTGCTTCATAAGTACTGTGACAAAGCTTAAACCTGGCTTAAATCCATATTATTTTAAAATACAGAAAGGACTCTCATTTCAGATCTCATTTATTTTCAGTTTTAGATGTTTCATGACTTGCCCTTCACTGCCCTATCCTTGATGTCACTGAGTTTATGAATCACTCATTAAGAAAACGTGGTTACTGGTTAGTTTATGCTGTGTGTATTATTTGTGCTTTAACTAAAACATGAGCACTCACAGATGCCATCGCGAGGGATGATTTGTGGGGGTGATAAAAGGCTATGGAAACTCTATTATTTGAACAACCGTGCATCCCCTGTGATAATTACTCCATGGATCTGAGAGAAAACATGCAGAGGAACAGTAAGTTATTGGCTCACTATCCCCCTTGTGAAGACATAAATAAATCACTTACTGATTACAAACCAGTCAAGTAGTTGGCAGGAAAGCCAATCTCGCTTTCTCAATCCTGGGGAAAAAGTTTTGTCATGCACAGTCATCACTTTCCCTTCAAGAGCTTCTGCAGACATACATTAATCAAAACCACCTTTCTCAAGGCCTTCTCTTGTAGAGCGGGGACAAGACAATAATTATTTTACTCTTTCTTTTTTCTTCTTCCCCAGAATGATTAAAAAAGGGATATTTGAGCACGATTTCCCCCTTTGTAAAATTACAGTTATTATAAGCCGTTCTAATCTATGTAATTGGCTCGTCGTGCTAAAAGTGCTGACCTACCGGTATGTGAATATGAAGATGATGAGAGAGAACGTGAAAATGATGGCTTAATAATGTTACGCTGAATTATGATGCAATGGTTGATTGATTTATTAAACGCATTCAGAACGGGCACACATTATTGTGTATCATTATTTTATGCTTTAACTATTGAAAAACAGCAGATATACAAGCTCACAAAATTAGAATTTTGACCCGATTCTATAAGTGTCTTTTGAATCCTTCTAAGGTTTTTAGAAAAACGTATGTTTCTATGTCAGCAATCTGGCCAGCCATCGTCAACAAAAAGGTCCTTTTCACTTAACTGGAGCTCACTTAGTCAAACCTTTTCATGTGAAGGACCCCCAAAATGATATGTATTTGGCGGTTGGCCATGGACCCCCATCTCAAAATATTTAGTTCCAGGGACCCCCCAGAAGCAAAATCTGAGTTACAAATGTTCACTTTGAAAATACATATATTCAAAGATTTGCACACATTTTCACGACTTTTTCAAAAATAGCAGATCTACAAGCTCGCAGCGCGGCACTCGGTGCCGCGCTGTGAGCTTGTATATCTGCTATTTTTCACTGGTTAAAGCATTCAATAATTCTAGGCCTAAATGGGTTAATAATAGTAATAGGGGTTGATGTTCAGAGTCATGTTCTTCTCAGTTACAGCCATGAGGACTACAGGGAGACTGCAGACTGGTTGCTGGCCCAAACAGAGCAGCGTCCTAAAGTGGCTATCATCTGTGGCTCAGGGCTGGGCGGCCTCGCGGACCTGCTGGAGAACAAAGCTGTCTTCCCCTATGAGAAGATTCCACATTTCCCCAGCAGCACGGGTACAGCGTGTTTGTGTGTGTGGTTGAAAGAGAATGACAGGGAAATAGAGAGAGGAGGAAAAAAGCTTAGGTGTGAGTTAGATATTTAGGATAAGATAGCATGTCTGTACAGTATATACCGGTATGTGACTAATTTACAGTGCATGAGCATTCTAATGGCTTTATGTGTGCTATACAGTGCCGGGCCATGCAGGTCAACTGGTGTTCGGAGAGCTAAAAGGCCGTCAGTGTGTCTGCATGCAGGGACGCTTCCACTTCTATGAGGGCCACAGTATATACACGGTGAGCTATAGCTTAGTATTGATACTTGATGACAACTGGAAAACTGACAAATAACTAGCCCATAACTAGAAAGGTGCAATTTGCAAGTCACGAGGAATCCACTGGGAAATGAATTCCGTCTTACCATACTAGTAAGACATCCATATACCAAGACTGGGTGAGGGCCTGGGCGAGGTCGCGCCATCTGTCTTGGCCATATATGGATTCTGATAGTGTGGTTCTCCAGGGCATCATCTGGGATACAATCGCTTTTATGCCCATATATGGAGATCCCTAACAGAATCCCTTTTATGCCCATATATGGAGATCCCTGCTCTGAGTATCTGACATCACTGTGATGTCACCTGTTTAAGCCCATATATGGAGATCCCTGCTCTGAGTATCTGACATCACTGTGATGTCACCTGTGATGTCACAGTGATGTGTCAGGGGAACCACAGTGTCAGGCGTTACGCGTCCTGACGGACGTCTACAGACAAGCTGTGACGGTTCTGATAGTAAACTGCAAACTATGGTCGCAAATAATGGCATAAAAGGGATTGTATGATGTCAAACGTCATAGGTCTATGATGTCACACAAGGACGGAATTCATTGATGACATCAGGGATCTCCATATATGGGCATAAAAGAGACGGAATTAATTTGCAACATCATTGTGATGTCAGAACAGGTCAGCTACAGTATATCCTGCTGAGCTGGGATGAGGTGTCACGCACTGTGACGTACATGTGTCACACACTGCAACACACGCACAGGATCTGGAGGTTTTTTATAGTAAATGCAATTAGATATTGTGATGTCACGTGAAGCATGACCAATCCTGTATTATATTGGCCATTAATTGTCCAATCAGAAAAGGGACAGATTGAGTCCATTGAACTCAAAGGACTTTTGGGGTTTTGGGGTTATAGAAAATGTTACAGAAAACGTCCACTGAACATAATGGACTTTTGGGGTTACAGAAAAGGTTACAAAAAAATAAAAGTTTACTCTAGGTCAAATAAAACTCATTTTTCACACAGGCCTGTTATAGTGACACCAGGAGGTGGATTTTTGAAGGTCTCTGGACCAAAACGTTGCTTTATTAAAGTCTTTTGAGCCCGCAAGTGGTAGTGTGCGGGTCAGTCTCTATAGTAAATAAACAAAAGAGGTCTTTCAGATTGCACGCACATTCCCACTAGGCCAACTTGAACATCTTCAAATCAGCTATAACAACCGGATTTGTGTTTTTACCTATAACTCCACCGGTCAGTGTAAAACATTGTATGCGCACTCCCTAGAGGCCAAGAAAAAACCTTTGCCCTGCATCTACCTTTTATAGCGCCACCAGGAGACCGACTCATGTAAAACAATTTTTTTGACATTACTCCTTCAGATTTTAGCCAAATTTCACACAAAGCGATACACATGATCTCTATAGTCATGTGACCAACCCAGATTTGTTAGATTTTTCATATTCCATCCTGATTGGCTAAGATGACATCTAAAGTTAGCAGGGGTTGTGAATATTGCAAATCATGAACGCAGCGTCCGATTGGGTGGAAAACTGTGTATGCGCATTCACAGTAGGGTGAGGAGGAAATGCCACATTTTTAAATCAGCCTCATGGTGGCGCTATAACAGGCCGAGTCACGTCTTGACCAATAACTGCACCAATCTGCGTAAAACTTGTTTGCACACTCGTTAGAGGCCAAGGTAAATGTCTGGCCTGCATTTTTCAAATCTGCCTTTTATAGCGCCACTAGGAGGTTGACTTATGTGAAACACATATTTTGATGATCACTCAATACCAAACAATGCACGCCCACAACCACCTCACCTGGCGGAGACCTGTGCTCTTATGGATAAACACTTATAGCGACAAACCTAAAGTGCACTTTTAACCAAACTGATTCGGCCACGAATCGGCGGCGGAAAGCATCTGTTGCCGACAGGGAGCTCATCGGCAGGTTTTCGGAAAACTGGAAGACTTGCTCAGTTTTGTTGAGTCGCCCCTGGCCGTCGGTAGGATTGAGGGAGTTGTAGAATGGACCATTCGTTTGCTACTGCTGCAAAACCAAGCCAAAATAATAATTTTTACTCAATAGCATATTCACAATCTCAATTTCCTATACTAATCAACTCCAAAGCAACGCTAGTAATAGTAATGTGTGTTGTATTGGTAAGAGCAGAAAAAAACACTGAGTAAAATCTCCACTTCCCCCATCCGGTTGCCAGATTCTGTGAGTGAAACAAGCGACCAGGTCTATGAAAACAAGACCAAAAGAAAACAACCAGTTTCACCTATTGAGCTCTATTAAATTAGCTATTTTCTAAAAGAATTTTGAAAACTAGGCCAAATAAGCAACTACACTTCAGAAACAAGCCCAAACAAAAGTAACCCACAACTAGCAACATTATAAGAAAACAGGATAAAAGTCGCTTATAACGAGCAGACCTGGCAACACAGTGCGCATGCGCACAACTGCGTACAGTAACTACAGTCTGCGTGCAGTCGGATGGAAAACAATGTGCTTAGTTTTTTGCAGTTCTTTGCAGTTCTTTGCAGTCTGTGAACAGTTAGAAAGAGTCTCCTGTAGTATTTTCGGTGTGGAGGCACCTTAACATACAGTATAGCCTAGTAATAGTATTCAACAAGATGTTATTACTTCTTTATGGGCCAATTGCCAAGTGGATTTGCAAGTGGATTGCATGACAGAGCACCTGGCTTAAGAATAGTAAGAATTCTCAGTTTATTCTTGATATTCTTAAGATGTACAGCCTCAAATTTAAAAGAGGGATGTAATCTCTCACACTAGGACAATGCCTCAATACTATGATGCTCAGAAACATATTGAAATATCCACGAGACAAATGTCTCACACTACGAGACATTTTTTTAATGAATTGGAAGAATACATTCAGAGAGAGTAGTCAACAATACCAGACTCTGATTGACAGACAAAGCAGCTGTCCTGATTCCAATGATGCAAATCTGCTGAGTGAAGGCATTCCAGAGAGTATGGCTGTTCATCTGCTTCAGCTCTGCCAGATTGGAATCATCCAGTCAGTTGTTTATGGAAGTCCAGTACTGATTATGAGGTCCATAACTACTCTTATGATTTCTATTGGCCAATGCCCCTGTAGTGGGCTTTTGGCCCATTACTGTTTCACAGGCTGTTGCACTGCTTACAGCTTTGTTTTAACCTTTTACTATTCTACACTGTCTGTCTGTCTGTCTGTCTGTCTGTCTGTCTGTCTGTCTGTCTGTCTGTCTGTCTGGGGCGGGGGTCAGCAACCCGCGGCTCTAGAGCCGCATGCAGCTCTTTAGCGCTGCCCTAGTGGCTCCCTGGAGCTTTTTCAAAAATGTATGAAAATGGGAAAAAAAAAAAATGTAATGATTTTTTTATCGTCACTGTCGGGCAGAAACCTTTAATCTCCAAGTTTCAAATTTGTATTTTTTTTTTTGCAGGGCAAAGTAAAGCTTCTTCATACGAGACTGACGCACAAAAGTAGTGAAAACAGCAGATCTACAAGCACACAACGCCTCGCACCGCGAGGCGTTGTGTGCTTGTAGATCGGCTGTTTTCACTAGTTTAAATCATTTTTTAAATGATAAATACAAAACAACGTTTTGGACATACAAGGTTTCCACCCGACAACGACGATATATAAGGCTTTAATATTTTTTTCGCGGCTCCAGACAGATTTGTTTTGGGGTTTTTTGGTCCAATATGGCTCTTTCAACATTTTGGGTTGCCGACCCCCAGACTCTGGGGGGAATGACAAAGCTGATTTAAACTCTTAAGCTGTGTACAGGTAGCATTTTGGCAAGACACAAATTTAGGGCGATGGGCCAATGGGATCTGTAGTTGCAGTCTCGTAGCCCATGTTGTGGTTTTATTGGTTGTTGGTGGGTTTTCAGGGAGACATAACAAGCTCTGAGGAATCAGGAAGAAAAGTGAACGCCGATTGTGACATGCTTTTGGCACACATCAATGCATGCTGGCGGGGACATTTACCGTATATAGCTACATGGTTGAATGATCACCTTGTGAGGCACAGGGATAGTCAATCATCGGTAAGAAAACAACCCAGTGCGTGCATGTTACTATCACAACAAGTGTGGCCTTTGGGCTCAATTGACTATAAAGATAGGCACAATAAACATGAAAACAAAGTACAGCCTCATAATACGCCAGAGGTATGGCAATCCTCTATCCAGCTGAGGCCCTAAATATGATGTTTACTACATTAAATTGAACATCACAATGGTTAACTACATGATGACACTGAACTTAAATGAACTCTGAACGGCTGACAGTAGTAGTTTGTTCTACTTGGATTTCTAGAGCATTGTGTTAGCTCAGTGGGCTGATGAGTGTATGTGTTTGGAGTGACACTATGGGCTCAAACACTGTGAACTGTGTCACATGACTCTCTCTCTCTCTCTCTCTCTCTCTCTCTCTCTCTCTCTCTCTCTCTCTCTCTCTCTCTCTCTCTCTCTCTCTCTCTTTTTTTTCTTTTCTCTCTCGGATGTGTGCACCACACTTTGCCAAATGAAGCAGAAAGTCCTTAAAACCTCAATTATCTTTGGATTATCTACAGAAGGGTCATTTTTTACTTAAAAGTAGATGGTTTGTGGTGCATTGCTCCTTCTTGTCTTAAACGCAGATGAAGGCCTGAGGAGCCGAAATGCTTCCATTAGTTAGACTGCTGCTGCTGCAAAAAAACGTCTGATGTGAATGCAGATTGTGTCTTAAGATTGTTCCCTCTTTTCACCAGACAAGACTCTACATTGTGTACTAGGCTACTAATCTGTAATAATAGTCGGTACCCAGTATTTGCTGGGTTATTAGTGGAAAAGGTTCTCTCTTTCCCTCTCTCTTTCCCTCACCCTCATGCACCCTCTCACTCCCCCCCCTCCCCCCCCCCTCCCCCCTCTCTGGTGCCTCTCTCTCTCTCCACCTCTCTCTTCCCCTCCCACCGTCTTTGCCATTGAGCCATATCTGGAGGACGGACACAAACTCACTGTATACTCATTTCAGTGAAAGTTGCTCACCCAGCACGTACTCCCCTAGGAAAACCTTCCTTCTGGGGTTTGGGTCCACTGGTGGTTTGATGACATCGTGGTCCCATTCGTATGTCCTTTGCGGTACACAGTATCTCTTAAGTCACGTCATCTATATGGATCAGTCCCATCATTTCCCATATTCCCTCCTCATTGCCTACCATTGCCTTCTAAAGTTTATCTCCCGATTAGGGAGTCTTGCTGGTTTATCTACGTCACAAACTACTTCCATGTGCGTCAAACCCATTGGTCGAGCCCAGCGTGTTCACGTCCAAGTTTTGGGCCCAAATCGGTGCAACATTGCACATCTGGGCACTTAGAAATCCTGGCATCAAGCATCCCCCAGCCCGTCCTGGGGGCTTGGTCTTCCCCCCTCTGACTGAACATTAACCGTTGCCTCACAACACCGATTTGCACTGAAGTCAGTCAGGCATGTCCGGTCCATACATGGGCATATTTGCCGATTCGAGCTGACATCTGGCATGTCCTGTCAAAATGGGCCTATTTGCGTTTATGCTAGAGACAAACAGACAACAAACGCCTGCCACAAGTTGATATATAGTATATACATGTTCCTCTTCTCCAGGTGGCATACCCAGTACGCGTGTTCTTTCTGCTGGGTGTGGAAACACTCATCGTGACAAACGCAGCGGGAGGCCTCAACAGCAGCTTCAACGTGGGTGACATCATGCTCATTAAAGATCACATCAACATGCCAGGCTTTGCTGGGCAGACCCCACTGCGTGGGCACAATGACGAGAGGTACTGTAGGTCATACACACACACACACACACACACACACACGCACACGCACGCACGCACGCACGCACGCACGCACGCACGCACACGCACACACTTCAATCATTCATTTATGCCCACATAAGAGATACAATACAAGGACACACCTATTACAAAGTGCTGTAAAAACTATGTCAGCAAATCCTGGACAAATATCTAATACCCACACACACCATTCAAGGGTACAAGTAACAACGCCTTGGCATTTTCTGGCGACTATACCGATAGTAGAAGAGATTGCACAGAATTTTGCTGTTTAGCTGCTTTTTTTTGGCATCCCAAGTTGTTGGAATCCTCTTACAACCAACCTACCGGTATGTAAATAGTTTGCACCTGTAGCCTAGCTCTGTGATGGTTCGTAGGAGTGGCTGGTATTTAATGACTTTGGTCATAAAGGCTTCCTCTAAGCTAGAATCAAAGGTACAGGCCACTTCAAGAATGGAAACTGATTTGTCTCCTTCATTGACAACAACAACATCGCTGACAACATCTGGTGTATTAGCAGAGAGATGTGCAAAGATTTCAGGATTTTCATTGCAGAAGTTTGACACAGGAATGTGTCAAACACACACACACACACACACACACACACACACACACACACACACACACACACACACACACACACACACACACACACACACACACACACACACTTTAAACACCCTTTTAAATAAGGGGTTATGTAACATACATGCATCCAACAACATAATGTTTGTTTTAACAACATAATGGGTCCCCAAATTATTTTGGTGGGTCCCCAGATGATTAGCTTAATATGAAACATTGTTTGCTCACTCAACAGTAAACAAACCAACATAAAGTTTAAGTGTATAGAGGGTATCTGCACATTTCTAAAGTGACAATTTAAGTACTTTCTAATACCTCTAAAATGACAAATTAAACATTGGCTAAATTGGCAAATATTAGAGGCAGAAATTGTGAAAATAGCTGATCTACATGCTACATGAGCATTTAGATCAGCTATTTTCACAATAGAACCGTGTTATTGTAATGCCTCAACTCTTAGTGCTCGTCAGGGTTGGCGGTCCCCAGTTCAAATATGATTATTTTGGGGGTCACGGCCTGAAAAGGTTGAGAACCACTGTTTTAAAGAAGGGGTTTATGTAACATGCATCCAACAACATAATGTTTCCCTCAGGTTTGGAACGCGGTTCCCCGCCATGTCGGATGCATACGACCGTGAGCTGAGTGCCCTGGCCAGACAGGCAGCCCAGGAGCAGGGCTGCGGTGCCTTCTTGCAACAGGGGGTTTACTGCATGCTGGGTGGACCCTGTTTTGAGACCATCGCAGAATGCAAAGTACTGCGGCTACTGGGGGCAGACGCTGTGGGTTAGTATGGCTGCCGCGTACACTCACTTAAAGGGATATTGACACACTGGAAGGGCAAGGTTCTGTGCAACACAAGAACCACATTTCGTCGTCGTCCGGTGGAAACCTGGTATATCCAAAAGCTTCCTTTTTTTTGTTATTATTCAAAAAAATATCTACAATCTACAAGCACACATGAATGCCTTGCGGCGCGAAGCGTTGTGTGCTTGTAGATCTGCTATTTTCACTACTTTTGTGCGACACTTTTGTGTGATGAAGTAGGGCTTTAATTTACAACAAAAAAAAACATACAAATTTGGAGCTACGAGGTTTCTGCACAAAAGTGACGATGTTCAGTTTAGCAACACACCACACTGTACGCAACACACCACACTGTACAACAACGAATATGAAAGGGTTGTTTACACAGAACAACCATAGAAATTCAACCTTCTTTGACATTCAGAGCTGCTGAGCTAACATCATAGAGGCAGCTTCTGCTTTGAATGACTAATCATAATGGTGCAGCCAAATGGAACTCTGAAAAATTCATAAGCTCAGAGATTAATATCCAGTGATGGGCAGTAGCGAGCTACAAGTAGCGACGCTACATAGCTTAACTACATTTTTCAGTAGCGTCACGGTAGCGCCGCTCGTTTTGAACCAAATAGCTTTTAGCGTAGCGGAGCTATTTTTAGACACCAGTAGTGACGTAGCGTCCACCAAACGCTACACGTTACTAATAAAGGTTGTGCGCAAAAAAGAAAAGAAGAAATCCCAGGAGAAAAGCCATGGTACAGCCTGTGCACAGTGCACATGAATCACAGCTCGTTTTATACTTCTATAGTACAGCGGTGTCATTTGCAAAAAAGGACAGATCTACAAGCTATCAACGCGTCTCGGCTCGGCAGGGTGTTCGCTTGAAGATCTACCCTTCTTTTAGTTCCATGGCTCCTCCCCAATAGCAAGAAGTCACTGCTCTCTGTCTGTCAGTGTCTGCACCGGTGCACTCACTGCACACAGAGAGAGACACGGAGAGACGGAGGGATATGGAACTAAACATACACAGTGAAACTAAAGTTGTTTGCAACGTTTGCAATGTTAGAACTTCACTCGTTATAACTTTAACCAAATGCGGGTGAAACAGTGAAGGGGACACCGCGCCGCATGATAGAGTGCAAGGAACGTCGGACTCGGACTGGACATAACTCGCATATCGATCAAAAACAACCATTCGCACCTCGTTTAAAAAGCGTGCCTCAACGACGTGAATTAACATAAGAATGAGCCATCGGCTGGATGCATGTCTGATCCATTGTGTGACCTGCTAAATTAGTGCTAAAGGTTCTGTTCTGTCTAAAGCAGAGATGGAAAAAGTACTCACAATTTGTACTTAGTAAAAGTATCAATACTTCGCTGTAGATGTAGGCCTACCCCATTACAAGCGAATGTCCAGAATTCAAAATGTACTTGAGTCAAAGTATGAAAGTATTGGCATCAAAATGTAGGTCTACTTAAAGTACCAAAACTAAAAGTAGGCTACTAAATGTTTGAAAATAGCCAAGGAAGGTATAAAATAGGGCTAAAGTGGAATAATGTAGTCTATATTTTACAATATAATCTTTCATAGCTGTAAAGTAACTAGTAACTAAAGTGTTCAAATAATTGTAGTAGAGTAAAAGTACAATATTTGGATTTGAGATGTAGTGAGTAGAAGTAAAAGTACTGAAAACTTGAAATACTCTGGAAATACTCAAGTAAAGTACAGATACCTCAAAATTGTACTTAGTGTAAGTAGGCCTACAGTAAATCTACTTTACTTTACACCACTGGTCCGAAGTAGTCATAGTAGAACGTTACACTCAACTCACCATTTATCTGCACTACAGTACAAAATGAATTGTAGGCCTATAACATGAATCAATTCAAATGAGAATGTTACTATACTTACTAAGTAACTGACTGACTGACTTGACTGTCTGTCTGTCTGTTTATCAGCATAAAGATTATCCATCCATCCATCCATCTTATCAGCTGTTTCGACAGCACACAGATCAGGGCACTCTTTTGTCCACAGCTAAATGACAGTGAAGTGGCAATTTAAGGACCTTTTAGACATTTTTAATACCTAAAAAATACAAATAAAATACCAAAACTGCATCAAAAGTTAGCAACTATAAAAACTGGTCAAACATTGGCCAATTTGACAATATAGTGAAAGAGGCACAACTTGTGAAAATGGCAGATCTACAAGCTCGAAACGCCTTGTGTTCCGAGGTGTTGTGAGCTTGTAGATCTGCTATTTTCACAATAAATCGGTGGAACAGAGTGAAACTAAATGTAATGCCTCAACTCCTAATTCCAATTGCTTGTCAGGGTGGGGTCCCAAATTCAAATAGGATTTTTTGGGGGGGTCACAGCCTGAAAAGGTACACATTTAATTTAAAAAAGTAAATGAAAGGATGAAACAAAAAGCTAGACATGAGGGCTTTTTTCCAGTTTTATAATAATCAATTGAACTGAGCATTTTTTGCCTGACTATTTGTTTGGTGGAAAGTTGCACTTGATCATGAAGTTGATTAAAAAAAAAAAAAAAAAAAAATAGCTTTGTTGTAGTTAGCTACTTTTGCCGTGTAGCTTGTAGCTTGCTTTGCTACATTTTCTGTGGGTAGCTTCGTTGTAGCTTAAGCTATATTTCATCAAGAGTAGCTTGTAGCTTAGCTTACTACATTTTCCAAGTAGCTTGCCCATCACTGTTAATATCTTGGTACATCATTACCCAACTGTAAAAGATAAAGACGTGTTTTCACCCAAAATGTGCTAGTCTTCACAATCCAGTTCCACGTTCTTTCGTGCTCGTAATTAGAGGTCCAACCAAACCAATTCCAGGGAAGTCATCTGAGTTCATGTTTATTATTGTCATGTTGACAAAGCATCTTTTCCATCTTTCCCTTTTCTCTCAAGGCAAACTCCACTTTCTATGATTGTGTGTGTGTGTGTGCGTGTGTGCGCGCGTGTGTGTGTGTGTGTGTGTGTGTGTGTGTGTGTGTGTGTGTGTGTGTGTGTGTGCGCGCGCGTGTGTGTGTGTGTGTGTGTGTGTGTGTGTGTGTGTGTGAGTTACTAGGGCCCAAGGTGGAGGGGGCTGGAATAATTTTATACTTTAGCCATTGAGAAATAGCAGATCTACAAGCTCACAGCGTGGCACCGGGTGCTGCGCTGCGAGCTTGTAGATCTGCTATTTTTGAAAAATGTGTGAAAATGTGTGCAAAACTGTACTGAATATATGTATTTTTAAGCGAATATTTGTGACTCAAATTTTGCTTCTGGTCCCTGGAACTAAATATTTTGAGATGGGGGTCCGTGGACAAATACATATCATTTTGGGGGTCCTTCACATGAAAGAATTTGAGCACCACTGACATTAAAAAAAAAGGATTTGAAATATTGAAAGACTTGCACACATGTTCACGATTTTTCAAAAATAGCAGATCTACAAGCTCACACCGAGCTTGTATAGCTGCTATTTTTCAATAGTTAAAGCACAAAATAATGCGAAATAATGCGTTCTAGTGGGTCAGACCCCCTCCCCCTATGAAGAACATTCATGGGGGGCCCGCAGTGAATCCTTGTACCCAGGGCCCAGAATTTGGTGCGACACCCCTGCGTGTGTGCATATAGTCAGTGTATAAAAGTAAACGTCCTCCTTCCCTCTCTGCAGGTATGAGCACAGTCCCAGAGGTGCTGGTAGCACGCCACTGTGGCCTGCGTGTGTTGGGTCTGTCCCTGATCACCAACATGGTAGTGACCGACTACGCCAGCCAGGAGAAAGCCAACCATGAAGAGGTACTGGAAACAACTCGCCTTCGAGCTCAGGACCTCCAGAGGCTTGTTAGTCATTTCATAGCCAAGATCTAATAAAGAATACATACAGATTAAGTAAAATAGGGATATAGGTTCAACCAAAATGCACATGAGTAGAAAGATTGCGATTTCAATCGAGTCACTGGCATTTTTTAGAACACAATTAGTGCTTTGTCGAAGTAATTTTGATCATTCTACATCTAAAGTTTTGTTTAAAGCAGGAGAAACCTTTCCTCCTTTGTTTTTTAAGTTGAGTTTGAGGACCCCCTTAAGGGGTTTGTCCTCTAATTACATTTTGAAATAACAAAATAGTTATTTATTTGCCACTTTTATGCTTGATTTCTTAGCTAGGCAAGTGTAGAGACAGGAAACCAATGGCACAGAGAGGAGCTCAGGAGACATGTGAGAATAGCCTGATTCGACCATGAGTCCTATTGGATCAGTAGGGCGTGGCTGTATGCTACTGATCTGGACATCTGATGATGACACACGAAAGAGAAGATGGACTGTTCTCACATGTCTCCTCATGTAAGGACCACAGACCATCTGTGCATTCTCTAGTTGAGTTACTAGGGACACCAGCCGTTATTCATTTAATGGTTAGTCCAACAGAACAGTGATTCTCAAACGTTTTAATTTCAAGTATGACCATTATAGGCCTATAACCCTGAGAGTGTACAAACCGTTCCATTTGTACACTTGAGTTATAGACTCCATAGAAGGATGGGGGGCGGGTTTATTGATAGAGTTGACTGACAGGAAATGGGGAGTGACACGCAGCGAAGGTCGTCGGGATCGAACCCGCGACACGGTGCCTAGGCGGCTAACCATCCAAGCCGATTCATTCGGTTTTTAAATTCATTTAACTGGGGACCACCTGGAACCCCTCCAAGGACCCCTGGGGGTCCCCGGACACCACTTTTAGAACCACTGCAATCATTGTCTGCTAAAGGTGTTTTGAAATACAGCATGAGGGGGATGTATTGTATTTGATTTACTGTAATTGATTTTTATTGTGCATTTGTTTGAATCCCAGCCTGGGTCTGAAGCAGTGTGGTCTGCTGTCTAATAACTGGTTAACACTCTTCAACTATTTAACAAGAACTACTGTATATCATACTTCAGAGAGATTAAAACAGTATTGTTATAGATCTTTACCTATAATTCCTCTTGGTTCACAGCCAGTGTAAAGATGACTCTGCTGGCTACAACTAGAAATAGTATATCCATGTCAGCTGAACATCAGGATATCATGTATAGCAGGGATACTCAAACTTCTGAACTTGTGGGCCAAATTATAAAAATGTCAAGGGGCCACGGGCCAGTTGATAAAATGACATTACTTGATAACTTCTCTCTTTTATTTGCTTTATTTCCACATAACTTAAGCCAAGTGCAATGTGCATTCTTTTATGGCTTGGAATTCCATTTATATTCTGTCAATGACACAATTTGTAATCAAAGTAATTTGCTACATTTTCTCTCTCTTTTTTTTTTTTTGAATAATATGTTTATTAAATTTGTAAACAGACATTATTAAGACAACAACACCACTATACAAGAAAAGGAAAAAGAGACAAACAAACTAGAACAACAAAACCAAAAGAATAATAATCATAACAAGCTCAGGCAATAACATGTAGAATGGAATAATAATACATGATGAGCGAAGCAATCAGTCCCCAGCCCCCCCACGACCCCCTCAGAGTGGAGAGGGCAGGCACCTGACCCAGATCGGAACTAGATTCACTGAGCACAGTTCAACATCAGTCGAGAAACTTCAAGACAAGTGAAACAGCGACAGATAGAAGTCAAGGCCGACAGGGGAACCCTTTAAGCACAGCAGCAGACAGTGTGGGCCCGATGAATCTTAAGTAGGGGTCCCAGATTTTATAAAAGGCGTCTATCTTGGACTGTAACATACATGTTATGTATTCACAAGGAATACAATCCATTATAATATTGTGCCATGATTTTTTGGAAGGAGCAACATCCTTGATCCAAAATAGGAGAATATTATTCCTGGCAGCGAACGTTAACACATTGAATCGCCTCTTATGATTGGCATTGACAATATGACCATCTGGGAGACCAAGTATAAGACACAAGGGGTTTGGTTCTATGGGGACACCGAAAATGGTTGACAGTTCTGTTACGACATCAGACCAGTAGTTCTGGAGCTTCACACATGACCAGAGACAATGAACGTAATTACCGATTTCTGTTTTGCATTTGAGGCAAAGTGGGGACACACTAGGATCCATTTTGTTTTTAAGGACAGAAGTTATATTTATACGATGTAATATGCGGTACTGTATGGATTTAGTCCGATTGCAGACAGAAATCTCCTTTGCATACGTCCACATTTCATTCCAATCAACATTATCGATAGAGATGTTGAAATCTTTCTCCCATAACTGTTTGACAGCATGGGAGTTTGTGGAGGAATTTGAATTCAGTACTTGGTAGAAAATAGAGCATTTTCTCTCTTTTTAATAATTCTGTGCAATTAGCATATTCCACACAAACACTAAAACAAACTATATGTACATTTGTCTGCTATTTGTCTGGTTCATTTGTCTACAATGTCGTTTGGGTTTGCTAATTAATCGGGCAGAGACAATGGTCAAAATAAATCTGCGATTAAATGGCCGCTTTCAAGATGTTTTGGCCATTATCTCTGGAACGTAAGGTCCAATCGGCTCAGTTTAAAGCTTGTTGGAAGCATGACTTTGAGGACATTAAGCTGGTGGGCCAGTCAAAATTGTGCCGTGGGCTGGAAGTGGCCCACGGGCCGGAGTTTGAGTATCACTGATGCATAGGATATACTGGACACTGGAGTGATAATATCCTAGATGAATGCTTGGGGTTTATCACACGGCTGACATCACCATAACATACCGTATAGAAGACATTCACTGACTAGTCAGTGTGTGATGAAAGCTAATTTAGACTTCAGCACACTCAGGGCCGGATCTAGGCATAGGCAAGGGGGGGCAATGCCCCCCTAAATGCCCTGTCTGCCCCACCAAACATGATGGCATGCAAAAATCTAAAATTTCAAAAGTATTTAACTATTTGAAATGTTATGCTACAAGGTAGATGGATAGATAAACTGATAAGATATTAGAGAGAGAGATAAATAGGTGTAAGACCTGTTGTTTGTATTGCGTGTTATAGGTATAAGTGTGCCAAAATGCTTTGTTTTCTATGCATTTCGGGTGTTTTAGGGGGTTTGTCCGCCCATTTTTTCCCCGAAGCGGCATGGGCTGGAGGTGACCCCCCTATCATTTCTTCCTGCCCCACCTAGTGCTAAAGGCTAGATCCGGCCCTGAGCACACTACCCTTTAGTAGTGTAAAGTATATATCGTCGTTGTCGGGTGGAAACCTTGTACGTCCAAGACTGTTCGTTTTGTATTTATCGTTTAAAAAAAGAACTAAACTAGTGACAATAGCCGATCTGCAAGCACACAGTGTGCTTGTAGATCGGCTGTTTTCACTACTTTTGTGCGACAGCCTTGTCTGATGAAGCAGGGCTTAACTTTAAAACGTACAAACTTGAAACTTGGAGATACAAGGTTTCTGCCCGACAATGACGATATTGTTATTATCAATATTATCAACATCACTGATCTTGTCCACAGAGATTGTTTATCTTTTTACTACCTCTATTACAGTAGGTTAGATAGGACGAGGACAATTAGTCAGCATTTTGGTTCACAATGAATCACAGCACTGTCCTCTTACCGTAGGAACTAACTGTCTGGACAGCAGCTATTACTCACAACCTCTGAACTTGACCTTAGTGGGTTATAGAACAGTATTTTCCCAGATTTCAGCTAACATTAACAGATTTTCTTTTCCTTTCATGAGACAAATGTAGGCTATACAGTACCATCACCTGTGAATGTAGTCTCCCATCTCTACAACTGTTCAGAAGACACTGTGATTGTGGTCTGTTTTTATCTAAATTAATGCAGGGTTAGAACGTGGAACTTGTAATGGAGTTTCTCCATGGGCAAGACTGTAGTGCAGTATGCCTAGGTTTATACATGTCACCAAATAAGGCCTCATAATTTATAGAAAAGGTAGAGATGAACGTGCTTGTGATCAAGCTTTTAATCCCTTTGTCTATATGGCACTGTATCTTGTTTTAGTTTTTTATTGTTATTTATACATCATTTTAAATGAATACTTATTTGTGTCTACAAATGTGAATTGCTATTTGTAGAGTATATTGAATTTCTCTATATTAAAATGAGAGTAATTTATTTTTTAATGGAACAAACACCTATTTTAACAATCTAATATATTTATGTATAAAATGTATAAAATTCATAATGTATACTGGATGTGGATTGATACCAGTACTAAGGATGTTGATTTTAGCTTAATTGGTCTCTAAGACACCCGTCAAATAAATAATATAGAGCTCTTTATTATAAATACAGTGGAACACTAATGAATAAATAAAATACAATTATGATTTGCACAACGTGATATCAAAGTAAGAGTCAAAAGCAAGCGCTAATCACAGTGTAGATGTAGTCGTGATGTAGGACCGTGTAACTGTAACGTTAAAGCAGGACTATTATACTATCAGGGCTGCATTTTTCAATCTTTCACAGAACTGATCTCGGACCAACTGCCAGGTTCCCTTAGCTATCTCATTTATTAGAACCTAAGAGGCTGGAGTGATCCCAGATCAGTGCTCCACCTCTGAGGCACTTTCCACCAGGCTTTCGATTAAGGTGCTAATGCAAGTTATATGGGGGAATACCACTGGGAATGAAGGGAATAAGAACAATGTCATCTGGATGTAAAATCTTGAGCTGTGAGACTCATTATGTGAATGAGTTGTCAGCCCTATAAGATTGATGGTCAAACTATGTATTCTAATTATAGACCAAGAAAGGTACTCTCATTTTCAGAAATATCAGTGAGAATCCCATGTTGCACAGCCTGATAACATCCCAGTTGTGCACTGTTCAAACAGACATCAACTTGGTTGAGGTGTTGCTGAATTCTCAGCTGCTGTAGGCTTTGTTATCTTTGTTTTTGTGTCATGTAGCTACAAAGTGATGAGCTTTTCCTTCATTTTGGTCACTAAAGGGGAACAGCTATCTGCATCCGAAGGTAAACAAGGCAAACAAACAATCTCATTGGCTGTTGATGGGCGATGCCCATCAAAAGTTGTTAGGCAAACATAATCAAGAGGTATACATGCATGCACTGCACTATGTGGCCGATGTATATGTATATGTTATGTGTCAAGCGCAGCAGACCAAATTGGCAGTGTTTGCAGTCTATTTGTGTAATATCTGACCGAATTGTATTAGATAGCTCTTAGGTTTTAACCTTTAGATGACAGCGAACTCACAAATGTGGCAAGAAATGTACTTGGGTTTGGCTCCCCTTTCAGTGCCATTCCCCTTTATGGTCTCAGGTTGGAACCTATGGGCACTTCATTTACACTACTACAGTATCTCTGTTGTCTTGAAACAAAATGTATTTTCATCAAGCTATAATAGCTTCAAAATAAAAAATAAAAGTGTTAAAACAAATGTGTATGTGTGTATCTGTGTGTTATCTGTGCGTGCGTGCGTGCGTGCGTGCGTGCGTGCGACCGTGCGTGCGTGCGTGCGTGCGTGCGTGCGTGCGTGCGTGCGTGCGTGCGTGTGCACGCATGCACAGGCAATCAATGTGGATGTTGAGCTTTGATTCAAGGAGAAACGGAATTCCACTCCCATCAATAATTCTGATCAATAAACAGGAAATAATGTGTAAAATACAACAAGATAAAGGAGAGGGCACGTTCCCTTTTCAACCTCACACACACACACACACACACACACACACACACACACACACACACACACACACACACACACACACACACACACACACACACACACAAGTCAAACTATATCTCAAACAGAAGGAGATGCTGTGACGTTCATCTGAATGGAAATGGCTATTCCCATGCTCTGGTCCTATCTATTACATAATTCATAATACAGCATGTTGACGTGGGTGAGCAGATATGAAATATTAACATGGTGATCCAGGCATCCTGACAACCGAAACAGCAACATGCACCCATAGGCAGGATTGTATTTATTACTTTATTACATTACCATATTGTACGTACACACACACACACACACTTTAAATTTGAAGACAATATGTGTGCTGGACCTGTGTGCAGATGTTGACATATGCACACATACTGTACACACACACACACACACACCTGCGCTGACATGATTGTATGCAAAATACAATTCAGCCTCACTGCAGAACACTAGCGACTTATTCCTGAAGGATGCAAATAGCTGTACCATCTGCTTTGAATGAAGGAAGGGAGAGAACGACAAGACAGAGAGATAAGAACAAGAAACAATTATAGAGAGAGGGAGATACAGTAGAGATGGAGAGGCAGAGAGATGAGGACGGTAGAGAGAAACAGCCTATACAGCGACGGAGATAGACGAGAGGTAGAGCCAGGAGGACGCCCCGCCTTCCTGAGGTCTTTGAGGTCAAGTCTGTATCGTATCACACAGTGCATGCGTGCGTGCGTGCGTGCAGCGTAATGTAGTGCAGTGTAGGGCAGTGGTTCTCAACCTGTGGGTCGGGACCCCCAGGGGGGTCCCCAAATTATTTTGGGGGGTCCCCAGATGATTAACTTAATGTGCAATCTCTCTCAACAGTAAACAAACCAACATAAAGTTTAAAGTTTATATATGAACATTTCTAAAGTGACAATTTAAGGACTATAAAGACCTTTAGTACCTCTGGTCAAACATTTGTCAAATTGTCAAATATTAGAGGCAGAAATTGTGAAAATAGCATGCTCACAACGCCTCGCAATGCAACTATTTTCACAATGGAATAGTTTGAGTCAAACTAAATGTAATGCCAACTCCTAAAATTCCAAGTGCTTGTGCATGGCAGGTGTTCCCAGTTGAAATATGATTATTTTGGAGGTCGCAGCCTGAAAAGGTTGAGAACCACTGGTGTAGTGTACTGAACTGTACATTCCCGCGCATGTGTAGGCTATAAAGTGACTCTGCAGTCCCCAAAGGCAGGCGACAGCCCTCGCCTGTAATGTAATGATGATCTATCTATGGTTCTCTGTGCCAACCGAGCACAGGGCCCGCTATTGATTGTTATGGAGTGAAAAGAGACACTGAGGAAATAGACCAAGACAGCTCTGCTGAGCTAACACTCTCACGCACGTCATACACACTCAAACAGGCCTCTCTCCCACACTTCATCTCAAATAGACATGCATACACACAACATGCACTTTCACACATTCCCATGTCTTTTAGTCGGTCCTGCGCAGGGACGTGCAGAGAATGTTAGGCAGGGGCTGACATTTCTAAAAGGGCCTTTTGGTGAAAATATCGAAAATAGCAGACCTCCAAGCTCACAGCTTGGAGGTCGGCTATTTTCGATGCTTGTTTTCTACACAGAGACGGCAATTCTTTCAACATAAGATGCTGCATTCAAGTTCACGAGAGTTTGGACAAGGCAATGCTCTTGAATGCTGCCTTCAGGTATGGCATGGAAAGAGGGCATTTGTATTTCTTTCACCATAGTAAAAACTGCATTCATGCATGTCTGAAGAGTGTGCACGTGCCTGGTCCAGCTTAATTACTGTTAATGTGCATTATATATACACCCAAAGAAATGATGTTTGAAACAACCCTGGCTACTCACTTATTTTACATTATTCTAATCCTGTGTTTTATTATATTTGACCACTAAACCGTATTTATGTGTGCCTTTGTTTTTAACAAAGCCATTCTAGTGGGTGTTGCAAATTGCATTGGATTGTTCTCAGCCAGTGTATGCATACTTTATCTGTCCCTATCAGATATAGGCCCAATCCATAAATAAACATTCTGTGTTCCTATCAAATAAACCATAAATAAATTAAATATTCTGTCCATATCAAATAAACAATATAAGCCGACAGATCCTTGTCTTCCTTCATGGTGCCCTCCTGCACATGTTAGACTGTCTATTCATGACACAAAAATAATATGCTTCATGATTTACATTATTATGTGGGTTAATCACTGGCTGCTCGCCTGCGGCTGTGTGGGAAATGTGATTAGCCTGTGAGTTCTAATTAAATCCATGTTGCTCTGCTCTTCTCACTGGCAGCCAAGCTTGGAGAGCCGCACGCTTTGATACGCACACAGATGTTCTACTACTACAGACCTGCGCAGTCAGTCCATACACATGTGGTACAGTGCATGCATGCACGCGCACACACACACACACACACACACACACACACACACACACACGCGCACGCACGCACGCACATTACTTTGACACAGATGTTCAGCAGTCTATGTATACTGTAACAAACCGACAAGCAGATGGATGTACCTATGATGAGTGCAGTGGCGTCAGTTCAGCAAAAACTAACGTATGGCAACATGACTGGTGTCTTGCATGCGCGCGAAGGCGCGCATGCAAGACACCAGTCATGTTGCCATACCTTAGCAACAGGCATGATGGATTTATTTTAAGAAGTGCATTTTATTTGTTTATTTGGTATGGCAGCTGCCATACCTTGCCATACCCAATTGACGCCTCTGGATGAGTGCAGGAACTGATGATGACAACCTGCCACTCTCTGTCACACGTATGGTACATGCCAACACACACACGCGCACGCGCACGGGCGCGCGCGCGCGCGCACACACACACACACACACACACACACACACACACACACACGCTCTCGTCTCGTCGGCGGTGACACTGCGCCTCCCGCGCGCGCACCGGGGAACTGCAGCGTCCCGGACGGGGGGTTAAAAGCGGCGCGCAGCGCGCACGGGGGGCACACAGAGAGCGAGAGAGAGAGAGGGAGAGAGAGAGAGAGAGAGTGAGTGAGAGTGAGTGAGAGTGGGTTGTGTTTTTTGAACGGATAAAAGTTTATAGTGCGGCGTTTTGTAGCAGCGGCCGGCAGCAGGACTAAAGCCTCTCATCATCATCATCATAATACAACTATAAATCCATTCATCTTATTCTGAGAAGATGGCAAACAAACCTCAGCAGCCTCCTCACCTTCACCTGGCCGAGGTCACCGCATCTCAGTTCCTGGACATTTGGAAACATTTCGACGCGGACGGTAGGAGGCACAAGTTTGTGGGTTGCTCTGCTCATCTGCTCTGTGTCTCTTTTTTTAAACTTCAGCATTGCTTATTTTCTTGTGCCGCACAATGAAAATGGGTGATTTACAAGCTTTTACAACGCATTGTGACTTGTGAGCTTGTAGATCAGTTAATTTTGAAGTAGACTATACTCAGGCTATACTGTGAAGTGATAGTGGGACATGTTGTGAAGGAAAAATATCGTTCTGCTGCAATTAATTTGATTGATAGGCTAGCAGGTATTTGTCTATCAATAAGAAAACCCGACGTTAATGTAGCCTAACACACGTTGATTTAAACGAACTAGAATGAATGCAGAATGCATGAATCAAGCAGTCATGTTTCTGCCTGTAGAATGGTTAAACAGCAAAAATTGATAAAACGATAATGGTAATTGATCAACTTGTTTATTGTTGCATAGCATAGCTGTTTCAAAGGTTGAATTGATGCATAGTATACAATTGCCGATTGTCTGCATCAACTGTCACGTCGAAGACTCGAAGTAGGCTACCCTGATTAATCCAACCTTAATTCGATTTTTATTTCTATGAAGTTTGAACACATTTGAAAACTTGTGAAATAGGACATTCTGCATAATGACTATACTTTCTGCTTTTATAGCCTACTTTAAGTAGGCTAGCCTACATTTTGATACCAATACCTTTGTTCTTATACTCATGTAAATTTGTAATTCCTGACTTTTACTTGTAAACAAAATGCAAAATGCGATTAGTTTTTCCACCACTGATTACGCATAATGAAGGCTACCCAAGACTCGATAACAAACTTGCCCCGAACTGTTAGCCTATCCTATAACACCACCTATATTGTTGTAATTAGTTAGGCTATATTTTACAATTCAAACGATTTCACGTTGTTAGACTTCACTATAGGCTAGAGAAATGCGTTGCAATGTGGTTAATCTTCACAACTCGTATAGCCTATTTATTCACAATTAGCCTATTATTGATTAAAAAGAAAACTTCATTCTAGCTATGCATTGATATTTTAGATATAGATTCTGGATGGTGTCCAAACCAGTTTTCAGGCGAACAGTTATTACTTGAAATAAATTATGCAAGTCATTATAGTCTCTCTGTGCTGTTGACATGATATAGTCTGCCTATAACTTAATAGAAAAGATAGAGGTTTATTTATTTGACATTTTTGCAATGTCTCAATATAAAATATGCCTGTAACACAAATTAATAGGCTATTGAGGATTACAGAATATCACACAGGCTAGATTTATTCAAATAAAAGTCATCTCTCTTATTACTATTCTCTCTCTCTCTCTCCCTCTGTCCTCCATCCCCCTTCCCTCTCCCTCTCCCTCTCTCTCTCTCTCTCTCTCTCTCTCTCTCTCTAGCTCTCTCTCTCTTTTTTCTCTCTCTCTCTTCTCTCTTTCTCGCTCTCCCTCCATCCTTCACCCATTCTCCTTAATCTCAGTCCCCTTCTCTCTCTCTCGCGCGCGCGCGCACGCACGCACGCACACACACGCACGCACGCACACGCACGCACGCACGCAGGCACGGTGCACACGCACTCAGTATCCCTTAGTAAGGCGTCTTCAACGGGGGACCAGGGACCCCTAGGGGGTCCTCAGAGTTACTACAGGGAGGCTGCCAAATCTTTGTGTGATGGGATAATTATTTTAAGTGAACAACTTGAACCCTCGCATCCCTATTCTGAGGAGAACTTTAGTAAAAAAAATAGCAGATAAGCCATTGAGAGCTTGTAGATTGGCTATTTCTGGCAAATAGGTTTGGTGTAGAGGTGAAAAAAAAAAGAGCAGACCAAATACAGAGTGAAAGGTCAAATGTATTAAGTATTGACGATTTAAGTGGATAAATGTCTGAAAAAACACATTAAAATGAATCCAATTCATGGACTGATGACAGTGCTGTCTATGAATCTATCTATGCCATCTATCAAAATCTGCAACACAATTTTATACAATATGTAGTGGGGGTCCCTGCTTTATCTCCCTCTCAGCTAAGGGGTCCCTGCTTTATCTCCCTCTCAGCTAAGGGGTCCCTGGCCTGAAAACGTTGAAGCCGTTGAAGCCCTGCCTTAGTATTTCACCTTTTCTCTCCAGTAACGTCCAGAGTTTCCCTTCGGTAGTTTGTTGAATATGATGGCCTATCCTATATACTGTTTACTATTTGATGCCCCCCTTTAGAAGGATGCAGTACCATCAATGAGTCCACTGGGATGCCACACAGAGGGGGCATAGCTCAGGGGTAGAGAAACCGTTATTAGAGCACGAAGGGTTCCCGAAAGGTACCCAGTTCGAATCCGGGCTCCCCCTGAGTTAATGTCGAAGGGTCCTTTCCTTGGGCAAGACTATACCCCACATTGCTCCTGGTGAGTAGGTTGGGGTTGGTGCCTTGCATGGTTTCCTCCGCCATCGGTGTATGAATGTGTGCGTGAATGGGTGAATGTAATGCACAATCTCTGTAAAGCGCTTTGGATAAAAGCGCTATATAAATGCACCATTTACACTAATCCAGTATCTGACTTAAAGTCCTGTTCGCAATTTGGTGTTAGGGGAGTTTCTCACCTGAACTGAGTCAGTGGGTCCCTAGACATGAATAATCACAGAGGTGCTCGTCCGCCATAGTGCCAGGAATGGCGCAATGGCCATATCAAATATGGCTGCCATCGGCTATCATGAAAATCCAACTTTTCTGTTTCTGGGTGTATATGCACATGTAATACCTCTATTTGGACTAATTGTGGTGTGGGGAATTCATTTCTGATATTGTTTTGACCATTTTGGGTGATTTGGACCTCAAAAGGTCATGGTCAAGGTCATTTTGCTATTCCGAAGACCGTGGGCCATAACTTGGCCATTGTTAGGAGTAAAAACAGGTGCAGTAGGTCTAAATCAACTAATGCTGACATGTATAATTCATTTCTGACATAGTTTTGACCATTAAGGATCATCTTGTCTTTGAAATATCAATGTCAATGCCATTTTACAAAAACGATTTTGTTCATTACTTGCACTTTTATAGTATTTTTTGTAAGTTTGTTACTATTTTATAGTAAGTTTGTTTTGTTTATAACAAAAGACATACTAGTGAGAAATACAACAAGTGAACATCCACATTTAACTTTAAAGGGGGGTTTAAAATGGGTGTTTAAATGAGCAAATAAGACTATTTACGAATAAAATTGACAAATAAAAATCACACACAAAAGCACACACAAAATTAAATAACAATTTCCCTCAAAGTGCACCATATTGTGATTGTGTGCATCCAAGTTAGTACCGTATGATGTGTTTTTACAGGATGTATTTGCCATTGTTCCATGGCAAAATATGATGCACCGATATTGGGGCGGCATAGCTCAGGGGTAGAGAAACCGTTATTAGAGCACGAAGGGTTCCCGAAGGGTTCCCAGTTCGAATCCGGGCTCCCCCTGAGTTAATGTCGAAGGGTCCTTGGGCAAGACTCTGAACCCCACATTGCTCCCGGTGAGCTGGTTGGTGCCTTGCATGGTTTCCTCCGCCACCGGTGTATGAATGTGTGGGTGAATGTAATGCACAATTTCTGTAAAGCGCTTTGGATAAAAGCGCTATATATATGCACCATTTACCATTTATCCATCAGCAAGGCAGCCATATCCTCGAGAGTCGAAGTGTTCCTTGCATCCATCCATGTTCCATTGGTTCTAGTCTTTCCTCGGGTTCCTTGGCTGTTGCAAGCAGGTAGCAAGACATGCACTAGAAAGGTGCCTTGTTGGTCTCAGCAGTTGTACTTCTCTGCTACCAATGCTGTGTCTTGTTCTGTCAAGGTCTTTGCCTCTCCAAAGTTTGTTAGATATTGTATTCGGTCAGAAGCCATAGCTGCATGCTTAGTCCCCACCTGGCCCATGCAGTCATCTCCAGTTTCCAAGGCATATGTCCCCTGATCACTGTCTTGGCTAGTGGTGCTCCAAGATGAGAGACTGCTTGATGCTGTAGAAGCATGTGCCGCTGCACACCTAGTGCCATACTGCTACCAGATCTACTTAATCCCCAGTGCTTGGAAGTATCACTACGACAACTCTCTGGGGTCCACTCATAATCCTGGCGACCCATTATGCCCTCCATTAGGTTAGGATTATGGGTAGGTTTAGTTATAATAGGGCCAGTTGACTCCACATGTACCAGCAGCTTGGTGACAGCCTCCTCAATCTAGTTCAATCTTTGGGATCTCTTCACCTCCAGCCCCTTTTGCAGGGAGCCACTCATCATCAGAGATAACAGAGTCGACAGACCCATCCCTCATCAACTTTACAAATTCTGGGTGTCTGAGGAGAACAAACATCTCTCCAGCTGTGTGTTCGGAATATGGTGTCCATTCAAGCTTGTGGCGATGTAGGTAGAACGGCTGCCTCCTGCTTATTTGTCGAACCCCTAACTGCTCCCGATGAGCACCTTGCATGGTTTCATGGTGTGAATGTATGTTTGAATGTGTGTGTTAATGGGCGAATGTGAAATACATTGTACAGCGCTTTGGAGAAGAGTGCTATATACTGTAAATGCAGTCCATTTACCATTATCAGCTCTGTTGTCTCTGTTGATGATGTCGCTAGTGGAGAAGAGATCCCAGACATCTTGAATAGGATTGAGGAGGCTGACACCTTGATCATGTACAGCCTCCATTATAACTAAGCCTATCCCTAACCTTCACTAACCTAATGGTCAGAATAATGGGATGTCGGAACTATGAGCGGACCCCAGTCTCCTTCACGTTACTGCTATACTACACCCCATATTTCCAAGCACTGGGGATGAAGGAGATCTGGCAGCAGTATGGCACTGGTGAGACTCACTTCCACTGCATCAAGCAGTCTCATCTTGGAGCACCACTAGCCAAGACAGTGATCAAGGTACATACTGTATGCCTTGGAGAAAGGAGAGGATTAAACATGTAGTTATGGCTTCTGACCAAGTACAATATCTAACAAACTTTGGAGAGGCAAAGACCTTGACAGAACAAGACACAGTATTGGTAGCAGAGAAGTACAACTGCTGAGACCAACAAGGCACCTTTCTAGCGCATTTCTTGCCACCTGCTTGCAACAGCCAAGGAACCTGAGGAAAGACTAGAACCAATGGAACATGGAACAGGACATGACATAAAGGCTTGTCCTGTTGTCCGGGACAAGTGCCCATACTATGGAGTGGAGGGAGCAAGGGGGTCATTGTAGCCGTCCTTTTGTTATTATTTCAATGTATGACATTTTTATCCGGACAAGTGACTTTTGTCCCCAGACAAGTGAATGGGAAATATACTTGTCCAAAGGACAACTGCCTCAAAAAGTCAATGTCAAGCTCTGATGGATGGAAGGAGCACTTTGACTTTAGTACACTCCTGCCATGTCTGAAGCAAGACACTCGACACTGATGGAGTTCTGTGCATCATATTTTGCCATGGAACAATGACAAATCCATCCTGTAAAAACACCTCATACTATACTTGCATGCACACAATCACAATATGGTGCACTTTGAGGGAAATTGTTATTTAATTTTGTGAGTGATTTTGTTGTGTAATTGTATTTGTTACTTTTATTCGTAAATAGTCTTATTTGCTCATTTAAACACCCATTTAAAACCCCCCTTTAAAGTTAAATGTTGATGTTTACTTGTTGTATTTCTCACTAGTATGTCTTTTGTTATAAACAAAACAAACTTACTATAAAATAGTAACAAACTTACAAAAAATACTATAAAAGTGCAAGTAATGAACAAAATCGTTTTTGTAAAATGGCATTGACATTGATATTTCAAAGACAAGATGATCCTTAATGGTCAAAACAATGTCAGAAATGAATTATACATGTCAGCATTAGTTGATTTAGACCTACTGCACCTGTTTTTACTCCTAACAATGGCCAAGTTATGGCCCACGGTCTTCGAATAGCAAAATGACCTTGACCATGACCTTTTGAGGTCCAAATCACCCAAAATGGTTAAAACAATATCAGAAATGAATTCCCCACACCACAATTAGTCCAAATAGAGGTATTACATGTGCATATACACCCAGAAACAGAAAAGTTGGATTTTCATGATAGCCGATGGCAGCCATATTTGATATGGCCATTGCGCCATTCCTGGCACTATGGCGGACGAGCACCTCGGTGATTTTTCATGTCTAGGGACCCACTGACTCAGTTCAGGTGAGAAACTCCCCTAACACCAAATTGCGAACAGGACTTTAAGCCAGATACTGTATTACACAGAGTATAACACTTAATAAGGTGAATGAACTCCAGCAGGGACGTGTAGAGAATGTTAGAGAGGCAGGGGCTGACATTTCTAAAGGGGCTTTTGGTGAAAATTCAATGAACTAAGCTGAATCAAGTCATTACTGGAGATAAGTGAGGGCAATTCTTTTCAACATAAGATGCTGCATTCAATTTCAGGAGAGTTTGGACAAGGCAGTTCTCTTGAACGCTGCCTTCAGTTATGGCATGGAAAGGAGGCATTTGCGTTTCTTTCACCATATAGTAAAAACTGCATTCATGGTCTGGAGAGGGCACTTTTTGCAGACGGATAAAAGGGCAGGGGCTCAAGCCCCCTTTGATGTCTAAGTGTGCATGTGCCTGAACTCCAGCCTATAGCACAATAGCAGTGTCTCATTTTGTCTTTTATAATACATTGTTTGGTGCTGACCAATAATGTTTCTCCACTGAAAGTGCCTATATATAAATTTACAATAACAAGGTACAATAACAAGGTACACTGTACCATTTCCGAGTGTTAATTTAGTGTACAAATGGACCTGTAAGTATCAATAATTTAGCTGGGGGCCCCTGGAACACCAGGGCATCAATCATTTAACTGAAGACCCCCAGGAGCCCCTGCCCTGGGTCCATTTGGTTGCAATTGTACACTCTCAGAGTTACCAATGGAAAAAATATCACTTTTTTACTGTGTAGACTAGAGAAAAAGGCTGCTGTAGGCAATTGTGCTGGGGATATGTGAACAATGTGAGTCTTTGAGTCAATGTCAATGTTGATTTATTGATAATCTGGTTTCAGGCCTGTACTCATTATGAGAACTAGTGATTCTGATGGAGTGTGGTGGGGTGGAAGATAAGGGTTGCACAGATGCAGATGCAACATGAACTGCTGTCAAAGATGAATTACACTTCAATTTATTTTCCATTGTTAGGTGACTGTTCCAGGTGACTGTGCCAATGTCTGAGAACACCAGTCAAAATGTCTTTCAACCCCCCCCCCCCCCCGCACAGTAAATTCCTCTGTCTTAATTTAACTCTGAGGGTGCAAAATGGAACCAAGTGGATCCATTTGGGTCAATTTTACACGCTCAGAGTTAACAATGGCGAAAATGCCGTGCAGGTGTTCGAGTTAAACAGGCAACAGAATGTGTATACCCATGGTTTGCAACAACCCACTTTGCAAATCAAATACAAACATCGATAGGATTGGATGGAGAGTGTTTGATTTCTGTTGCCACACAAGCAGCATTGCCTGGGTGCAGGGTGCATGTAGATCAAGAAGGCCAAGCTCATTTGTTTTTTTCTTTGTTTTTCACATGGAGTAAATCTCTGAGGTGCAGATGCAAAATACACCGGAGGCCTTGCAACCAGAGATGATGAAGCTACAGTATACACATTGCCCTGGATCAAATCTCATAGGGGCTGTGTCACTTGAATCTCCTGTTCTCTGTGCCCCTCTCGTCTTCCCTACTATCTGTCAGGGCTCTAGACTCAGCTGACTTCCAGTTCGATTAATTCAAAATGGAAAAGCGATGGAGCAATTTGTTGAGGAACGTAGAGCATGCGTTCTTTATCACGTTTTATGAGGATGGATATGACAACCTTCTCTGGCCAAAGACTGTTGAGAGTTTTGTATTCTGATTACAATCTACTTCCTAAATTGAATGAGTTGGAACAACTCAATTAACTCGGCCATGTTCTCAATGAAGAAAGAAAATGAGTAAAATAAATAAGTGGACAGTACCGAAGCTGAAAAGCAAACATTCATATCGGCTTATGGAATGCCCTTGCTGGCATAGTAAAACATTTTGAAGGTTTCCCATTGCTGGGCAGCAGTGTTAAGAGTCACAGTTAATGTCTGCACCAGGATCTCTGAGGAATAGTCTTGCAGTATCTGTCAAGAGCATGTTATTGTGATTCTTTAATGTTAACAATGAAGCCCAAAGGATTATTTCTATCTGGTCCTTAGTGAAGGCAGCACCAAAGGTGTATGTCAAATCACATGCATCAAATGCAGAGTCCGACTTTCTTATGTAAAGGGCAAGGCGGTAAATTCAAATTTCAACTGTCTGATCTTGAAGTAAATGTAATACCCGGCATACATTATACTTGGTTGGTGTTGTGTTGAAAATAGCTGCTCTACAAGCTCACAACACACCGTGGTGTGACATTTTGTGTAGATCTGCTACTTTCGGTGCACAACACTGGCAATCCGGCATGCAACTAAGTATAAATCAGGCTAAACTCATCCATGAAATTCACCCTCTGACTAATATTTCAAAATATCTTAGAGAGCTATCATAATTCCTCTAAAATAGCTGCAGTTAGGTACAGGAAGAAGTTAGTATGCCCTTGCAAAAAATTGGAAACCCTTTTTGGGTTTGCATTTTATTATTAACAGTTTAATGCACTTTGAGCACAATGAGGATGAAATCATTAATTAGAGCACACCAAATATAACATTTCATTAGAACAGGGTACATTAAGCATATGTTTGTTTTAGCTTAGAGGCAGTTTGGAGCAGGCGGTATGTACCCTACATTTGAATTAGCACAGTACAATTACCAACAGATGTGCCCATTCAGTGTGATGGATCCATCATGGCTTTTATTGGAACCTCCTAGTCATTTCATGGTGTTTTCATGGTAATTAAATGTGTATATTCTTTATGTGGTGATCAAGCTGCTAGACGGGAGTTTCTCCCCAGAGTGCAATCACTGCCAAAATGTCAATAAGACCCACAGGAATGAGAGAGGGGTTGCACTGCAGTGAGGCTCTTCACTGTCCCACTTATTCATATAGCGGCGCTTACTGGGGATGGGACGATACGCGATATTATCGTTTATCGTGATAAAAAATAGGCCTGTGCAAAAAAATCGATTCACTATATTATCGTGATGTTAATGCTGGCGATTCAATTAATCGATTTTCAAAGTTCAGAATCGATTTTCCCGATTTTATTTATTTATAAAAATAAAAAATTTCTTTTTTTTTTTTTTTTTTTTTTTAAAGGCGAAATTAACCTGATGGTGAAATAACCACTTTCAGTCAGAGTAAGTCCTAAAGGAACAGTTTTAGGTCATGAGGATGTCATGTTATGGCTAAAGCTAGCACAGTGCTGTAGGCCTGCAGCACAGCGATTTCTTTTTTTTTCTTCTTTTTTTTATGACTGTTTTGTTCTGTGTTTTCTGGCATCTTGACCAGGAACATGTTGTTGTAATGTAGTACCACTGGCACTTTGGCTGAAATAAATGTCAGAAACATTGACTGACTTTATTTGGCTGCATTGATTTGAAGTATATGATTCAACTTTTAATGTTTTATATTGTTTAAAATTGTTTTAAAATGTTTCAATATAAAAAAGCTGTAATTTTTGGGGAAAAATCGCAATAATCGTGATTCGAATCGCAAATCGTAGGAAAACGCAATAATTGTGATATAATCGAATCGGCAGCCTATGAATCGAAATCGAATCGGGAAAAAGTAAATCGTCACAGGCCTAATAACAAACACTCACGATAATCGTATCGTGGAGATTTAATTTATCGTGATATCGTCCACCGTCATGCACTGGGATCAATTCACCTTTTATTTGCCAAGCTGCATATCCAGTACCACTTAAACCCTCTATTGGTAAAACGTACTTATAATAATATGTACTTGATACAGTCTTTTTTTTCACTCTCTATCAAATGTCTTTGCCAAAAAATAGCCGATCTACAAGTTGCGACGCGTTGTGAGCTTGTAGATCTGCTATTTTTTGGCATATGTTCCGTCCCAGGATAATGGATTTTGATTATCGCGATAATATCATAAATCACGATTTCTCTTGTCACAATAATCGTGATATGAAATGTTCATATCGTCCCATCCTTAGAACTGCTTACATCCACGAGTGTTGTCAACATCACTAGACATGCGCACGTGCAAATACATGCATGTACACACACACACACACACACACACACGCACACACACGCACACACACATTAATAGAACTTTTGTTGACAGAGAAGAGAGCCAGAAAGGAGAGAGAGATTATTCTTTGTTTGTCTTTAATGAAACAGTCAGTTTCGTTCTTTAGAACCAACTGTCCAATCAATCACTTTTGGTCTGCTTATTGGTGCTATGTGGAGTGTGGTACAACAGTGGTTCTCAACCTGTGGGTCGGGGGGGTCCCCAAATAATTTTGGGGGGGTCCCCAGATGATTAGCTTAATGTGCAACAAACCTAAAGTTTAAATGTATAGAAGTGACAATTTAAGGACTTTTTAATACCTCTAAAATGACAAAATTGGCCAAATTGTCAAATATTAGAGGCAGAAATTGTGAAAATAGCCGATCTACATGGTCACAACGCCTCTGCAATTTTCACAATAGAGCCCTGTTATACAAAATGTAATGCCTCAACTCTTAGTGCTTGTCAAGGTGGGGGTCCCCAGTTAAAATATGATTATTTTGGGGGTCGCAGCCTGAAAAGGTTGAGAACCACTGTGGTACACAACTGTGTAACCCCATTCACCACTTCACCTAACATCCCCTGAGGATGCAGCATCAACTGGTTTATGAACAGCAATATATCGTCACTGTCGGGCAGAAACCTCGTATCTCCAAGTTTCAAATTTGTACATTTTGTCGCAAAGTAAAGCCCTGCTTCATCATACAAGGCCATCGCACAAAAGTTGTGAAAACAGCTGATCTACAAGCACACAACGCCTCGTGGTGCGAGGCGTTGTGTGCTTGTAGATTTGTGTGCTTGTAGATTTTTTCACTAGTTTAAATCATTTTAAAAATGATAAATACAAAACGAACGGTTTTGGACATAACAAGGTTTCCACCCGACAACGACGATATGAGGGCTTTCAAAAAGAAAATTGCATAAAAAATAACACCAATTCTGAGAGAATGGCTGATGGCTCGAAATGTTGATGTTACAGCAAATGAAGACATTAGTAAGACTGATGGATGCTCTACATTTCTTTTTTCAATTGTACTTGTGTTCATTGTGCATACTGTTCTCTCCATATTGATTTTTCATATTTCCCAATTCCCATCACAGCCGATTATTGACCATCTCTATTGACTCTAAGAGGTCGTCTGTGCTTCATCACCCTCAAAGATATATTAGAAAAACAGCATTCTTTAAATAGCCGCATGCTGCCCCCATGCCGCACGCACACACACACACACACACACACACACACACACACACACACACACACACACACACACACACACACACACACACACACACACACACACACACACACACACACACACACACACACACGATCAGTTTGCATTATTAGTCGATACTTTTAATTTATTGAGAAACAAGGGAAGGAAGTGTGTTATTGGAAAAGTCTCATGTTTGGATCAATACCAGAGAAAGCCATGTATTTGATTATGACTGTGACCACTTCCGTGTGTAATGCTAACAGAAGGCATCTCAGTAATCCATAGATATTTCGGTGCTGCGTGTGCTCACGTGTGTCATTGTGGTACGTCTGTCTTCAAGGTAACGGCTACATCGAGGGGAAGGAGCTCGAGAACTTCTTCAGAGAGCTGGAGGTCGCCCGGAGAGGAGCAGGAGTGGTGAGTCCACAAACGAGGACATCCACCACCACAGAAGAACAATTTTCTTTTATTATATATTTCCATTGTTTTTTTTTTTACATACAATACACAAAGACAAAGACACTCACATTCACACACATTCACACACATACCACCTGCACATGCCTATCTAGAGTAGTAATATCAATAATAATACATAGTTCCCATACATTGCCCACAAAGATCTTCTTCAACCATACATTGTTATTACATTAGGTATAGTTATTTCCATGGCATTCATGTACATCTCCCACAGCTGTTCAAAATACGTCTGTCTGCCCCTAACTTTATATGTCAACCTCTCCAGCCCGATGGAATTCATGAGTTCCCGATGCCACAGAAGAACAATTAATAGAATTGGCATTAAGGGATTCATATTTTTATCTGGTATGTGCATGCGTGTGCGTGCGTGCGTGCGTGCGTGCGTGCGTGCGTGCGTGCGTGCGTGTGTGTGTGTGCGTGTGCGTGTGTGCGTGTGTGTGTGTATTTGACAGGACCCAACAAATCCCACTTTCAGAGAAAAGATGAAGGAGTTCATGCAGAAATTCGACAAGAACAAAGATGGCCGTATTGAAATGTCAGAGGTACGGCCTGGAGCCCAACTCTTTGTTGTATTATTCAGTTTTTCTGATTCTGATGTAAATAATTAGACTGAGGGGTATACAAAAATAGTGATAATTCTGCTTGTGTGCCATAGTAATATAACTCCAATAATATTCTGTGAGACACATACGGGTATTTCGGGGCTTGACAGAATCGACACATTTTTCTTTGTGTGAAAACAACACAGCGTTCATCATTGGATTGCATTACGGAGCGTGCACGTTGTTACATTGAATGTTGTTTTTTTCTCATCATAGCGCAACATATGCTGAAGTGTTTGCAACAACCACCGATCTTGTGGAAAATGAAAACGGGTCGGCCAAATATTCAAAACTTTCCGCCTTCCTGCCTATAATCATATTCTTTGAGACACATCAGTTTTTCTCCGTTCAAACAATACTTTACTTTACTTTATTTGTTTATTTAGACGGGACAATGCATATTAATGAACACTACATGAGAGCAATGTAAATAAGCCGGAATTAGCAAGAATGCTAAATTTCATCCGTAGTCCCCACATGAAGACAAAACAATACATACCAACAAACAGTAACCCTACATTAGGAGAGGGCGCCTAAGAACATACATACAAATACTATTTTTCCTCAACCAAGAGAAAACAACAAAACAACACATATTACTAACAGTACCCTACATTAGAAAAGAAATATACGTACATGACATGAGCTGTGCTCTTAAAACTATACATGGTCACAGGTTTGATTGTCAACTAACCATTTTTTTAGATTGAACTTGAAGGATGGAAATGACAAACAGTCTCTTATTGTTAGAGGTAGGTCATTCCAGATTGAACATCCCTGCACTGAAAGGGTGTTTTTTCCAAAAGCGGTTACCCGGTACGGTACTTCGCAATCCCCTCTAGTGATTGCTCTAGTATTGAGTCCTCTATCGGGCTTCCTTTTTATGAATTCCTTTAGGGGAGGTGGGCATAGACCATTTAGGGTCTTATATATGATACTGACCTGTTTAAATACCTTAAAATTAGCGAAACTCAAAAAACGGTACCTCTGAAGAATATTACAATGGTGATATGAGCGGGGTTTCCTATCGAATACCTTAAGCGCACTCTTATATAGCTGTTTAATGGGTTTGAGAATCGTTATACCTGTGCAAGACCAGTTTGTGAAACAGTACTCAATGTGTGATTGGATCATGCATTGGAGATAAGATTTAGCAGCACTAACTGCCAAACAAGGTCTGATTTGTTTAAAGTTCTGCAGGTTGAACTTGATTGTGTTTGTAACCTTTTTTACATGTTTTTTAAAGGTTAGGGTTGAGTCTAACATGACCCCGAGGTACTTGAACTCTGGCACAAGTTCAAGTTCCTCTCCACCCAGAAACACATTTGATGACTCCATCACAACTGGTCTTTTGGAAAAAGCCATGCAGACCGTCTTTTTTGCATTCAGGAGCAGGCATGAGTCTGTAAGCCAGTCCTGAACGCTGGTCAGAACAGAAGTTAAAACCGTTGACACCTCTGCATAGCTCTTTCCATGAGTCAGTATAACCGCATCATCTGCGTACATCTGGATATGTACATCTTTACATACATCAGGTAGGTCGTTTATGAACAGAGAAAACAGAATTGGTCCTACTATTGATCCCTGGGGGACACCAACCGAGCAAGTGTGATAAGGAGACTTGATGCCATTTATGCTTACACACTGTTCTCTATTTGATAGGTATGATGTAAACCATTTGATGGCCTCTGGGGACAAGTTGAAATGTGTTAGTTTGGACAAGAGGACCTGATGGCTGACAGAGTCAAATGCTTTCTTGAAATCTAAAAATACTGCCATTGCGCATGGGGCCTTGTTCAAAGCACACTTTAACTTTTCAATGAATAAGCAATTTGCTGACTCAGTGGAGTGGAAGGCTCGAAACCCAAACTGCATAGGATGCAGAGGGGTGTAGCCTTTGTCTAGATGTTTAACAATAGACTTTACAATCCACTTTTCAGCCACTTTTGATATAACAGGTAAGATGCTTATGGGTCTATAGTTTGATATGTCCGTTTTTGAGCCAGATTTGAATATAGGTGTTATAACAGCAGCTTTCCACTGAGTTGGGACAGTGCATTTTCTTATGGACAGATTTACCAGATGTGTGATTGGTGCCACCAGAGAGACAATATTTGTTTTAAGAAAGTTTGTGTCAAGCCCGTGTGCATCTTTAGCTTTGGATGCTTTCAGTGATCTGACAATGTTTGTCACCTCGTTTTCTGTGACTTCCTCCAAATTAAAAATGGGGAGATCATTTTGAACAGGGCGTGAAACAAACTTAGAGGGTCTGAACAACTGTGTGATTTCATACACAGAGTTTAGAAAAAACAGCATTAGATTGCTAGCAAGCGTGTGGGGATCTTTCACCAGGACATTATCTATTTTAAGTTCTAAGTTGTTATTATCCTGCTTATAGTATTTCCCTGTCAGTTTATTTATGTATTCCCACACTTTTTTTCCATTTCCTCTGGCACTCTCTATGATGGAGATATAAAATCCAGCTTTAGCCCTCCTTAAGAAATTTGTGACTTTGTTTCTAGCATGTGTGAATAGCTGTCTGTCCGTTGTCAGGCCAGATTTTAATGCCTTTTTAAGCAGTAAATCTCTGGTTTTCATTTGATCTCTACATTTTTTATCGACCCAAGGTAGAGTAATTTTTCTCCCTTTCCTCTGGTTACCACCTCTGGTGAAAGATTCCATTACCCTGCCAATTTTGGAAAGCAGGATATTACATCCGGTCTCAACATCATCACATGAGTGTAGATCATCCCACTCAAGCCCTTGTAGGGCAACCTCAAGGTTATGTTGCAGATGTTTTGGGATTGTTTTGACTATAGGCTGGGACTGAGCTTTGCTAAACGCCTGTTTTGAGAGTTTTCTGGAAAAGAATATTATGTTGTGATCAGAGAGACCTGTCACAAAGTTAAATGTTTTAGCGATTCTTTCCACTTTATTTGAAAACAGTAAATCTATCTTGGTTGCTGAGTGACTGGTTATTCTTGTAGGTTGCTCTATTAATTGGGTCAGATTATAGTGGTCTGTTACCAGTTTAAGATTTTTCCTTATTTTTTTATCGTCCCAGTTAACATTTGTATCACCAATTAGTATTACTTCTTGATTAAAATCACACGCCGTGAGGATGGTCTTTAGCTGGTCGTATACTTCTACTTTAGCTGATGGCTGACGGTATAAGCAAATTAGAGTGAACTTCATCTCTGTGGATAGTGTAATTTCTACACCTACACATTCGGCCTGGATCTCAGTGGGCCATACAATTTGCTTACATTGTAAGGTGTTCTTGATATAAAGCAGGGCCCCCCCACCCTTCCCAGTTACTCTGTCCCTTCTGAACACCTTGTAACCAGGCATGCTCACTAAGGCATCTGGGGATGACCGCTTTAACCATGTTTCCGTCAGACCTAAACAGTCAATGTTAGAGTTTACAAGCAGATTTTCTAGCTCACTGTGCTTATTTACCATACTCTGGATGTTTAGATGGCCACAGAACAAACCTTTGGGTTTACATAGGGGGTCCCACACAATTTTAGCTTGGTTTAGTGTTTTAAAAAATTTACATTTTCTATGTTTTTTAAAAACTGGGTTCCTGTATTTTACCTTAGCCATAGGTGGCTTTGGTGGTTGCCGGAGAGGGGGGGACCGTGTTGTGTCATTGTCCAGAGCTGAGTTATTCTTGCTGGTGACCACCGGCCTAGCTCCGGTGCAGAGACTTCTAGACACGGTGGCCACCCCAGCTGATGACGATGATGATGATGATGATGTCCCAGATGACGGCCCAGCTCCTTTGATGAGACTTCTAGGCACGACGGCCACAGCCTCAGGTGTTGGTGGTATAGCGGGGCCGATGTCCAGCGGCCCAGCTCCTTCCAAGAGACTTCTGGGCTCGGTGTAGTCAGCCTCGGGGGCCTGCGATGTCCTCGGGCCGGTGTCCCGCTGCCCGGGGCCTCTAGGCACGGTGGCCACAGCCCCAGGTGATGGTGTTGGTGGTACAGCGGGGCCGATGTCCAGCGGCCCAGCTCCTTCTAAGAGACTTCTGGGCTCGGTGTAGTCAGCCTCGGGGGCCTGCGATGTCCTCGGGCCGGTGTCCCGCTGCCCGGGGCCTCTAGGCACGGTGGCCACAGCCCCAGGTGATGGTGTTGCGGGGTCGATATCCAGCGGCCTAGCTCCGCTGCAGAGGCTTCTAGGCACGGTGGTAGCAGCCTCTAGAGCTGGTGATGTCGTCAGGCCGGTAGTCGCCGTTTGTGTCAACAGGTCGAGACCGAGTAGCCTTCTGAACACGGGTGGGGGTAGATGAAGCCAGGCTAACAGTTCGGTAGCCGCTAGCTGCGGTAACAGGGGCGTCTGGAGCCAAGCTGGCGGCGTTAACCGGTGGCTATTGTTGTTGTTAGCCACGTTAGCCTCGTTAGCCACGGTGGTGAGGGCTCCGAGGACTCCCGGTGTCGGGCCTGGGCATGGATGAATATCGCCCGATAACATGAGGCATATGGAAATAACTTTTCCACAGTATTCTCCTGAATCACGTGACATTGATTCTCTTACTATTCGCTCATATCCTGTCCTCTCAGGACATGTGTGTAGAAAGGGTCAAGGACTGACAGACACAGATCGGCGGTGCAACCTAGGTGTGAGGTCCACGTAGAGGGCCAAACCTCTAGTTTATAAAACCTACAGTCAGACGTAACCACTTTCACTTTTAAAATCGTTCAAATACAAGCTCACAACACGTTGCGAACTTGTACATCGGCTATAGCCTGGTTCCAGCCCATAGACCCGCCCACTCTCAGAGTGGACTGTTTCTCTGGTCTGGAATTAGCCAGTAGCTATGCCCCTCCCAAAAAGCTGTTGTCCAATGCTAGCTTAGAATAACTTCCTGCTTGCCAAGGTTTGCCTTGGCAACAGCCTTGGCAAGCTGCCGGTTGATAAGCTGGCATTGGACAAAAGCTTTTTCGGGAGGGGCATAGCTACTGGCTAATTGTGTTCATAATAAGTGATTTCTGGAGCCGAAATGACGGCTCCTCCAATTAGCGCAGGGGGTGGGGGTGGGTTTAACAAATAACCAATCCGTGCCGTCAAAGTCCCTCCCCTGTGACTCAAGCTTCAGCAGAGTCTGAAATCAGGCTACATCGGCTATATTTACTACTTTTGTGTGACACTCTTGTACAATATAGTAGGGCATTAATCTGCAAAAAGAGGTTTTATTTAAATTGATTATTTTCCACGGTCAAGGCCCTCTCTTATTTAGGTTTGATTGATGCCCATTTCAGGATTGGTATAAAAACTGTTCTGTCTAGTGTCTACATCTTCTCTCTCCTCCCCTATGAACTCCATCATGTTGTTTCATGTCACTCCCCTCCCACGCTCTCTCTCTCTCTCTCTCTCTCTCTCTCTCTCTCTCTCTCTCTCTCTCTCTCTCTCTCTCTCTCTCTCTCTCTCCCCCTCTCTAGTTGGCCCAGATTCTTCCAACTGAAGAGAATTTCCTGCTTTGCTTCAGAGAGTTTGTCGGTTCCAGTACTGAGTTTATGGCGGTGAGTGTGTGCTGTGCACACGCATGGGTGTGCACGTGTGATTCTTGTTTCACTTCTTTGGATGACTAGCCCTTTCACACATCCTCTGGCTTCGCAACTAATTCCACAAATCTATACTACATCCTTTCATTCTATATTATTCACTGCTATGGTAGGGGAAGGTGATCTCACAGATTTGCTGATTAGCACCATTTGAATGAATAGTCAACAAAACTTTAGTCAACACCAGTGTTGGAAAAAGTACATTTTTTTTACTTAAAGGGGCACTCCACCACTTTTCAACCTATGTTCATATAATTGGTCCTCACTCAAAAATAGCTTTTTTCCTTTTTTTTTTTTTCTTTTTTCTTCTCAGAGGAGGGCTGTGGGCAGGTCAGAAACCCATCGTCTTGTGACATCATCGATTGCCAATCCAGCTTATAGAAACTGCAGGCTTTCTATTCCTGAAAAGTTGCAATTTTAAAGTGGAAGCCATTGTTCTCGCGATAATAAAAATCGAAATATTTTTTTCAAAAATATTGATTACATTTTTTTTGGGGAAAATGATGATGTCACAAGACGATGGATTCTGAACTTCCCACAGCTCTCCTAGGAGACTTGGACTGAGTAGAAAAAAATTGTGATATTTTATCATGAACAATAGTGAGGACCTATTATATGAAGACAGGTTGAAAAGTGGTGAACTACTCCTTTAAGTAAGAGTATCAATACTGCAGTGTAAAAATACTCTGTTACAAGTAAAAGTCCAGAATTCAAAAAGTACTTGAGTAAAAGTACAAAAGTATTGGCATCAAAATATCCTTAATGCATCAAAAGTAAAAGTACAAAAGGTTTGAAAATAGCAGATCTACAAGATCGACTATTTTCAAATAGCCTATGTATAAAATAGGGCTAAAGTGGTTAATGTACGTTTTATCATATTATAATTTATATCTGCAACGTAACTAGTAACTAAAGTTTTCAAATAAATGTAGTGGAGTAAAAGTACAATATTTGGATCTGAGATGTAGTGGAGCAGAAGTAAAAGTATTGGAAATTGGAAATACTCAAGTAAAGTACAAATACCTCAAAACCGTACTTAAGTACAGTACTTACGTAAATCTACTTAGTTACTTTACACCCCTGGTCAACTCTAAAGTCCCATCAGGTCCCTCAGAGGGCAGACACCCATCCAACCACGAGGACTGTCTGACTGCCGTTGGATATACACCTCTTGTAATGAAGTGAAAGATGTGTCAACATTTACATATCTGTCTGTCCCGGGCTATAAAACGGTGAGCGCTGATAGCTTTGAAAGGCTAACAAGTCGTCAAGATGAATTGGTACTGACACTAGCAGGTCTGAGCCATGTGATTTCATTTTAATGACACAAATCCGTCTAATCTAATGGAGAGCCCTCAGCGGTGGAGGGGGATGGATACTGAGGGGCCGCATAATTGGAAACCATTACTTCTTAAACACATCGCTGGAAGATGAGAGGACGATCGTCGGGCCACATCCGCTGCACTGTAACCATAGCGCTAGAACCAATTAGAGAGCAATTACAACGGGGAGGAGCTGTCACCTTTCTTCCCATGTCACGTCAACGTCAAGAAATAATTAGATGAAGTTGAAGACCGCGGGCCGGGACAGGGAAAGGGAGATAGGTGAAAGAAAGCCAAAAGGTCAGCCGAACAGCCTGGATGGAAAGAATGAAAGAAAGGAGACGGTAGAACAGCTAATCAAGTCTTTTCGTGCGCAGGAGTGTGGCGAGGAGGAGCGCAAGGGGGGTTCTTAAAGGGTTGTAGAAGGAGGAAGCAAGAACCTTCTATTTTCAGAGTCATGTATAATGGATAAACTGGGCTGTAGCTCCTCTCTGCCGAGCCCAGAGGATGAGAGGAAAGTGGGAGGAGGAGGAGAAGGAGGAGGGGAAAGGTGGAGAGGCCATCTATCTTTGATAAAGAGCCTTTCTTTAGACAGGGACAGCTGCTAGATTAAAACATTCATTAAATGTCTTTCTCCTTCCCCGGTCTGTCGTCCTCACTTTCTCTCTCTGGGTTGTAGCTTTCTCTGTATTGGGCGGGAGAATGGGATCGTAATGAAAAACCATTTGATTACTGTCATGGTGATCCCGTTTTTTCTGAGCTGGGGAGGAATTCAGCCTAACTCATCGAAATCGTGCACTTGGCGATACGTTTTAGATTTTTGGTATGGTGTTAGTTACCGTATATGGTTATAAGGCAAGGGTCTTCAACAGGGGGGGTCCTTAGAGTTACTACAGGGGGTCCTCCAAATCTTTGTGTGATAGAAACTTTTTTTTTCCTGAGAACTTTAGCCAAAAATAGCAGATCTACAAGCTTGTAGATAGGCTATATTTTAGGCAAAGGGATTTAGTGTAGATGGGAAAAAGAGCAGACTACTAGTGAAATGAAGGTCAAGTCAATTAAGTATTAACGTTCAAGTGGTTAAATATCTGAAAACACAAATTGACATGTATCCAAAATACACTGATGATTAAAGGGTGAAACTATGGAATCTACTATGAACAGGTTGTGGGTGTCCCTGCTTCATCTCTCTCTCAACTAAGGGGTCCTTGGCCTGAAAACGTTGAAGACCCCTGTTATAAGGTTTACAAAAATCATGCAAACTAGGTTCACCCCCTAGTGGTCTGTTTGCATTGAATCAAATATTAGATAGGTCAGTATGAAACCCCAAATAATTGATGGAAGAGATTTTTCAATTGACTCTGTTACTATTGGATATGCTAAATAACATACTAAAAAAAATTGGAAATGTTCAGGAAAGGCATCATTTTCAAGATGGCGTCCACGATGGCTGCCAGGAGCTTAAAATGCCTATAAAGCTGGGAAGGAATATGTAAAAGAAAGATCATAAAATCATTTGTGCACTTGGTGACAAGTTTTTGATTTTTGGCATGGTGTTATGTATGGTTATAAGGTTTACAAAAAACATCTCAAACAAGTTTGGCTGGCCCATTAGACGCCATCTTGAAAATGATGCCTTTCCTAAACTTGGATGTTCCTATTTTTTAGTATGTTATTTAGCACAACCAATAGTAACAGAATCCATTGAAAACTCTCTTCCATCAATTATTTCCATCAATTAATCTTCCATCTAATAATGATTCAATGCAAACAGACCACTAAGGGGCGAGCCCAACTTGATGATTTTTTAAAACCTTACGACCATACCTAACACCGTGCCAAAAATCAAAAACATATCACCAAGTACACGATTTTCATGAATTCCTCCCCAGCTATAAGTCCTCCTTCTCTGGAAGGTGATCTCTGTGTCTCCTCCTCTGAGAAAATCTAACTATTAGTCAGTGTTGGTTGGATGGGATCGAAAAAGGGTGGTTGTAAGGGTTTCCTGCAGCACTTTACAGGCCAGGCGCCCCGCCTGGCCAGAAAACCCCCCCGCCCCCCCAAGGGTATAAAAAAAAAAAAAAAAAAAAAAAATTTTCAAAAAAACTTTTTGGACCTCCAACAATGTACTAGGCATGATCGCGATCGCGAAATTGCATGTTTAACCCCCATACCAACCCTATCTTTCAAACATGGCAGCCATGTTTGTTTACATTTGAAGAAAACATAAGGGCTGGTATCTCCTGAATGCCTGAACGGATTTCCAAGCGAATTTTTTTGTTTGAAAGCTGTGAAAAGCGTGTACATGCATAGTGCATCATCTGTGCACGAATTCGTACACCAGCGTGCACACTATTTTTTTAACCCTTTGGTGGCGAACCGGCAATATAAGTTATTCAATGTCGAATAAATGTGGATGATAGCATGTAGTTGTGTTTTCCGTCATCATGGGCACATTCGTGTGTTTTTTATAGGGCAAAAATAAGAATTAATATTAAAAATTAAGTGAATTAATTACTCGAATTAATTAATTAATTATCAAAAATTTTCGGCGCACGCGCTTTGCGCGTGCGCCATGAGATCCCCCCCTGGTCAAGACTTTTTCCTGCAGGAAACCCTGAACTCACTCTGGCGAAGACCATCTGCTAAGTGACTAAAATGTAAATGTAAGAGGATTCATTAATGAAGGAATGGATTCTCCCTTCGGACCCTTCCCAATTCTTTGTGTGCATGTGTGTGTGTGTGTGTGTGTGTGTGTGTGTGTGTGCGTGCGTGCGTGCGCGCGTGCATGTGTGCGTGCGTGTGGGGGCCTGGGTGCATGCGTGTGTGCTACTTTGCTCATTCTCTCTTCAGTTCTTTAGTGTGTCTGATTATATTGGGTTATTCTTTCTTAGGCATGGCGGCGATACGATACAGATCGCAGTGGCTACATTGAAGCAAATGAACTGAAGGTACGTTTCATTCTCTGGGTGTTCTACTGTATCTATATGCTACAATAAACAATACCACTTAAAAAAAAAAAACGAACCCTTTTGAAACTCCTTGAAAGAGTTTTCCCTTTATTACCGGTATGTAAACTCTTTCAGCCTTAATAAACAGAAACTACTGTGACTTTTCACATCTGAGTTCTGAGACCCATAAGCAATATTTGCCATTTTATAAAATGTATTGTTATTTGTAAATGTGAAGTGAACAGCTGGAATCGGCAGCAGCAACAAAGCAAGTAGTATTTGCACCTACTGTATGAATCAAACATGATTTTTGTTCTTGTCTAGCTAATAGCTATATGTAGCATTATTATTTGCACTACATCAGTAGACACCAGATCTGTGAGTTCAAGCACCCTCTGAGAGAAATATGACCACAATAGTCCAGTCATTATATGAAAAAAACTAAAACAAATTGCAATAGTAGCAAACTCAACTGAATCTGTATCCTCATTATGTCCTTAGTGAGGGAAAAAAAGTCCCAAGGAATCCCATCGGGGCAAAGTTTTGAAAACGACCTACCTACCTTCACTTACTATACACTACACTATAAAGGAAAATATGACTCCCAAAAAATCTGCTCTAAGTGGGATGTGAGGGGTCAAACTAGGGGTTTTTAATTATTCTGAATCCATTGCAAGCATTTATTTTGCATGAAAAACATTCCTTGGGCTAAAAACGGACCCCAAAAGACTGTGAAAATTGATGACTCATCACTAAACCATCGTTTTGAGTGGCCATTTCTTTTTTGCTACTATTGCAATTTGTTTTAGGTTTAGCCTATTTTTGGCCTAAAATTACTGGACTACAAAGACAAATCATTTCAGACATCGTCTTCGTAGAGTCTCCGTAGATACAGTATATAATAGCAAGGAGAGATTTTATGTGAGGACAAAATAATTTGCAGATAATGTACATGGTATTACATTTAGGGATGGGAAGATGTGAGAATTTCATATCACGATTATTGTGACCATAGGAATCGCAATTTACGATATTATCGTGATAATCAAAATATCCCCAACAAACATTATCCTGGGGCGGAACATTTGCCAAAAAATAGCAGCTCACAGCGCGTCACAACGTGTTGTGAGCTTGTAGAGCTGTAGAGCTAGTAGAGCTGGTTTAAATGGTACTGGATATGCAGCTCGGCAAATAAAAGGTCAATTGTTCCTAGTGCATGACGGAGGACGATATCACGATACATTTAATCACATTTAATCTCCACGATACGATTATCGTGAGTGTATTTTATCGCGATAAACGATAATATCCCTCATCGTCCCATTCCCTAAATACATTTTTAGCCAATTTTGTTTTATAGGAAGTACAAGAAAAGTGTTTGGATGACATACTTCTGTATGACATACTTGTGTATTTAGATCAGATAAGGTGTGCCATTTTAAGGACAGCTCAGTTGTTTTCACCCAGAATTCATACATTTGCGCATTTTCTGGACGAGAGTGCTAAAATATGTAGACTTCCGGGCAAACAGGACTTTTTTTCATATAAAAAGGGGGATGTTTCTGACATTTCACAAAAATGTCTTGGCCCATTGATATAACATAATACATCGAGGGAAAAGATTGGGCTTAAAGCTTGGTCCAGCAGAGGGACAAATATATCCCTCACTAGGCTTGAGGAGATGCCTCAGAAGGTGGCGAGGGACCCTGCCGCGTGAAACAAGAGAAATCCATTTAACCTAGAATTCCCATGGAGAACTTGGGATAAGTGTGATTCGTTACTTGCTATTCTATATTCAGGGTCACTTTAGTGCTATAGTAGATGTGAACATATTACATTCTGCCTGTCAACACTTATGAAATCTCTTTTAATATGTACAGTAGGTGATTCCCATCTGGTTTTGCGTTTATTTCTGTCCTGTTGCAGGGCTTTCTGTCAGATCTGCTGCTGAAAGCCAACAGACACTACGACGACCAGAAGCTCCAAGAGTACACACAGACCATTGTAAATATCTCTCTCTCTCTCTCTCTCTCTTTCTCTCTCTCTTTGTCTCCCTCTATCTCTCTCTCTCTGGTTAAAGAACACGATAGTGACAAACCACATTGAGTATATACAGCTCATAGTATGATAGACATACACACACACACACGCACACACACACACACACACACACACACACACACACACACACACACACACACACACACACACACACACACACACACACACACACACACACACACACACACACACACACACACACACACACACACACACACACACACACACACACACACACATTTCCACACTGTAATACTCAAAAACCTATATCTATAGTGAGTAACTTTGACCCTGGAGGCTGAACCTATCTTGTCTAGTATTAGAAATACCAGATATGACAAAAAAAATAGTAGCAAAACACGGTCAGTCTCACAAGAGGTAACGTCTAGTGTCCATCTGGCAGAGAAGAAAACAGAGGCCTATTGTGCTAGTGGCTGCAGCACTGCATAGTTGACTGATCATGGCTCACCATGTCCTGCAGGTCGTCTGTTTACAGCCCAGATGTGCTACCATCTGCTGCTTCCTAAAAGCCACAGAGCCTGACCCAATTTACTGAAACAAGATAGACCATTTTATGTTTCACAGAGTCGAGACATTTTCTCATGTTATCACAGTTTTTAATACATTTTTAACCGATTAGTCAGTCCCTGCGTTGAAGGCCGATTTGTAGATTGTTGAAGAACAACATTTTGGGTGGAGCTACGTTTTCTTTTATTTGTATGATTTCATAATGATTTTTATCAACCCATTTCACAGCTCAGGATGTTTGATACGAATGGAGACGGAAAGCTGGGCTTATCAGAGATGGCGAGGTAATGTACAATGTCATTGCTATTTATTCAGCATCCAAAAGTGTTCTATAATTAAAAAAGTTTGAATCCTAGCATTGGTTGGCTGCACAAACAAACATGATTGGCAGTGTATGCAGGCAACGGGAGGGAAGCCAGTAAAGCATCATGTAATTTTGCTGAACTAGTGACCCCTGTTGGTTTGTTCGGGGTACCTCATCAACAGGGAGGGGATCTGGGGGAGATATCATGAACCTTTGTGTGTGTTACACTCTCCCAGTGAAACTCCAGTCCAATATGAGTCCAACTCGCATGTTTATCAGAGAGTTGCATGGTTTTCTTCACCTTCCACAGGCCAACATTGGGGACTAGCAGCAACTAAATTGGGGGTGGGGGATAAGAAAAACAAAACAAAATAAAATGTCATGTTATGTAACTGATGAAGACTTCCATTCCCACAGGCTTCTCCCTGTTCAGGAGAACTTCTTACTTAAGTTCCAGGTAGGGTATAGTGTAAAATAATAGTGCTCATTCTATCAAATGTAAACCAAAATAACATTAGTAAAGGACGATGAACAAGTTTAAAACGGATACTATTGTCTCGTTTATTGTAATGCAGCTCTTAATTTCCCAACTCAAACCCTTTGTTGTTATAGGGTGTCAAGCTGACCACTGAGGAGTTCAACGCCATATTCACATTCTATGACAAGGTAAATGACCTATGACCCCACTACTGGCTATAGGCTTTCACTAGTCTCGCGTGGCCAGACGGTTGCCTCCGCGATTTGGTCAAATGCTCCCAGCAGGGGTGTCACAAGGGGTAGGAAAGTTGGACTGAGTTACCAGGGCCCAAGGTGGAGGGGCCCTAGTAACTTTAGCTATTGAAAAATAGCAGATATACAAGCTCACAGCGCGGCACCGAGTGCCGCGCTGCGAGCTTGTAGATCTGCTATTTTTGAAAAGTTGTGAAAATGTGTGAAAATCTTTCAATATATGTGTTTTTTAAGCGAACATTTCTAACTCAAATTTTGCTTCTGGGGGTCCCTGGAACTAAATATTTTGAGATGGGGGGGTCCTTCACATGAAAAAGTTTGAGCATCACTGACATGGAAACATAGGTTTCTTGGCACACATTTTCACGATTTTTCAAAAATAGCAGATCTACAAGCTCGCAGCGCGGCACTCGGTGCCGTGCTGTGAGCTTGTATATCTGCTATTTTTCAATAGTTAACATTCATGGGGGGCCCGCAGTGAATCCTTGTACCAAGGGCCCAGAATTTGGTGTGACGCCCCTGGCTCCCAGCATACAGTCTGGCAAAGCAGAAGGATAAAAATGAGTGCGAGATGAAAGCGGAAGTGAAGCCCCCACGTCACTTCCGTTTCAGTCTCACATCACACACATTTATCATTATATAAATAAAAATCATATAAGCATGTTTAGCTTGCTGCTTAGCAGAAATGACATTTTAAAATATATTTTCTCGAGCGGTAATGCCCATTTCCGATACTCGCCGTTCGGGAGCTGCTGTTCCAGACTCTATATAGCATTCAGAGATTGTGGAATAGTTGTCTGGCTACGCGAGACTAGGCTTTCACTGAATTACTTCACTTTCCAGGCATGGAAACATGGATGCTTTTTGCATGCTGTTTGCATTAGATTTGTCCAAGGCAATCATGACATGAGCACATAATCGCCCAGGTTTAAGTCCCCAAGTCATACTATGCTATACACCATTTCCTCATATCCTATCATTGGATTACTTGAGTTGTGAGTCCAACTTTAGAGATGGCTTGGAACAAACACGTATTTTGTGCACTGCAGTATGGACATATGGTTGTAAGAGGTTGCTTCAGGTAAACTTTGCTGGATGACTCAGCATTTGCCTTGGAGTTTTCCCTGCCCTAGTCAAAACCATGACTATGCAAAACATTTTAATGGTCAATCCTCTGCGTTGCCTAGGTAAATGAGATGGAACGGGTGCACATGTCCCTTTAGAAGTGGCAGGAACTGCCTGGTGCTTTCAACTACACATGCTTGGAATGAATGGCTTGGTGTAGACAGCTGATTAAAGGAGAAGTGCAGTACAATGGGGGACCACTGGAAATTCAGTTGTACAGCAGTTATTTCTATTGATTATATCAGCTGGATTCTGTGGACATGGAAGACTGATTTGAACTGGTAATTATAACGTTCTTGAGCAAATGTAGGACCACAATGGAAACGAGTTCACAGGACCTTTTTGTGTTATCCTTTTAGCCTAAGGGCCTTACATTGCATACCCCTTGGATACCCCTTGCCTAAACTATTTAGCAATTTCTTTACTATTGTGAAAAATAGTTCAAATAGCCGACAAGCTCACAACGTGTAGATCGGCTAGTAGAACCATTTTAAAAAGTTTTAAAAAATAGTAAAATATGGCTAAATAAGTTTAGAGATAAGGGGTAAGGCGTGCACTATACCTCTGTGCTGTTGAACAAAGTATTCAATAAATCAAAACCCAGTTGTGTGTTACTTTATACCAGCACTGTTGTCAGATCAGATCGTATTGCAATCCGATCTCATGCTTTTTATCTGTTCTACTGCATGCAAGATTGTCGGCTTGTGGTTCCCAGACCCTGGGTAGCCAACTGCACATTATAGTAGTATCCATATTTTTTTGTCAGAGAGACTTGATTGTTTTGCTGTCAATACCTTGACTCTGTTCAGTACATAAATCCTGGCGATCAGGTGGACAAGACTACCCAAGCATATAGGATAGGAACCCATGACATGCTCATTGTTCTTAATGTCGTGGACCAACTATCTCACTTGCTAAGAATGGCAGACACGTTCAATTATACAGTACAGTAGATGAGCCACCATGTTTCATTCATGGAGACACAGCGGACGTGCCAACATTCATGAGGGTAATTAGTTTCCCGTGTTTTGTTACGAGTCGAACCCCTGCAGCTGAAACACGGCCAACTGCTGTCATTGGCACTGAGGCATTGTGGGGTAGGCTGTGGCCAGACGGCAGAGTGTGGTAGGTCAACTGTACAGTAACGTTGCTCACAGTGCCTCGAATTGTGCAAAGCTTTGAAAATATTCAAGACTTTTACTGGGTTAACCCATTTAGGCCTAGAATTAGAAGGATTCAAAAGACACTTATAGAATCGGGTCAAAATTCGAATTTTCACGATTTTTCAAAAATAGCAGATCTACGAGCTCGCAGCGCGGCACTCGGTGCCGCGCTGTGAGCTTGTATATCTGCTATTTTTCAATAGTTAAAGCATAAAGTAATGATACACAAAATGTGTACCCGTTCTAAATGGGTTAAAGTCTGGTATTCCATTTGTCTCTAATTCTGCAAAGACCTGCTTTAAATCATGTCAGGTAAAATCTATATAATTCATATAATCAAGTGATCTAGGGCGGTCCGGTCTTCTATGGTCTCCGAAATCACAAAAATAAAACACACAGGATTCTGATCTCTGGTGTCATCATAAATAAATGGAAGATCAATTTGTTACAGTGCCATGGTACAGGTACTTTTTGTCCTGGTTCAAATACAACTATATACTATATATATATAACTATATAACTATACTAGTAAGACGCCTCAGGGCGACAAGCAACCATGGCGAGGTTGCGCCATGTCTTGGCCGTCTGGCCAATGATGACCAGTTACCCATATATGGAGACCCCTGGTACCCATATATGGAGATCCATGTACTGTATATGGAGATATGCTGTGAGACGACCCCAAACCATGCTTACTCAGTTATTCGTTATGTGAAAACGAAAATGACGTCTATCACATCTGACATCATACATAAAATCCCTTTTATGCCCATACATGGAGATCCCTGTCTGAGCCAGCCACACAGATATGGGCTGTCTTCCTCCATATATGGGCATTCCCATATGAAGTCCTGTTAGATATGGGCTTAATATTGATGACATCAGGGATCTCCATATATGGGCATAAAGGGATTCTGTTAGAGTGGTTCCTATGACATCACAGTGATATCAAAGTGTGATGTCAGAATTGTTGGTCTCTAGCTGTTATTGCTGTATTAAGAAAATATATGTTTTTTTCCCTTCTTCTCTGCCTAATGTCTCCAAATCCTTCTGTCTCCTAAATCTTCCTTTCATCTGTCTATTTCAAGGCTAATATGGAATGTGTGATGTTTTCTGTCTCCTATCAGGATGGGAATGGCTACATTGATGAGCAGGAGTTGGATGCCCTGCTACGGGACCTTTACCAAAAGAACAAGAAGGTGAGAATTACTATAGGCTAGTCACTCAGTATATCAGCTTATCATATGGTGTGTTCATCTGGTGGACGGCCTCAAGGCTGAGGCACAAAGCATACATTTCTTAATTTTTCCTTTTACCTTTTCCACTCAAATGTACAATGAAATAAAAGCCACAATGCCTTAAAGTAATGTTAGACGGAACAAATATAGTACACTTGTAGCACAGTTGATAATGCACTGTATTATGTGAAACACAGTGCAACCTTTGATACTTGTTTGAGCTTTTTTTAGCTTTACCTATCAACCGTCTAAAATCTAGCTAGTTTTTGTAGTTTATTTTTTTAACAGCTTTCAAATCAGGGCTAAAAGATCAGGATGGTGAAACTGGAAGAGTACACCAGTCGTCTCCCTTAATCTGTACTATTAATTTGGCTCACTTAGTAGCACAGTCAGCTTTCATGCAGATAGGCACAGGCCCAAGGCACAATAAATTCACTGACAGGCTGATGTTTGCCAGCTTGAATGAAGCCAGAAACATAACTTCTAAGCAAAAATCTACCTAAGAGCTACAGCTACACTTATATTTTATGGTCATAACATTGATGGCTTAAGCCAGGGAATGGATGTCCAATAATCATAACATCTCAACTGGTTTGATCAGCTGCTTGCTGGGATATTCACTTCCTTTATTGATGTTTCTCATTACTTCATGTATTTGTTTATTTACAGGACAGTGCATGTTAATGAACATTCATTACTTATAATAAAAATACAAAAAGAAACTAGAACTGCACTCTGTCGAGGTGCCAACTTGCAGCTTGTGCACATTAAGTAGGCCATGTATGGCCTACTCATTGATCGCAACCCCCGATAGTCCAGAGAAAATCCCTATGTAGCTCACTGCCTGTCTTCTCTTACCTTTTAACGTGGGCGCGAGAGTATCAATCGTGCACGATCGGACCCCAACCATGCAGTCCACAGCTTCAAAACAAACAAAAGAGAAAACAGACAATCCGTTCAGGAACTGGCTCCTGTGTTGTATAAACAGTGTGTGAACCATCCCATGGCTCGGAGGGACGAAATCTGCTTCCGGTTGCCGGTTGCCATGGTAATAGTGCAGCGATAAAATGGGTCCGTGAAGAAACCACTCCGAGAGCTTTGGTTCCGCTGTTTTAGTTCCGGGGGCGATAAAAAAACGATTTTAATTAAAGCTTATTAAATTCTCGGGTTTATCGGGCCTGGCAGGGAGCTACATAGACAGGGTTATTTTTGGCAGTAAGTGAGTTGTGCGCCAGCAGAGCGCGCCATGAGGTGCGCTTACACACTGGCATCACCACTGGCGATGCCAGTGACATCACCACCTGCATGACGTTGCCAGAAATGCTGGTCCTTGATTGGGCTACGGGCTTAAACACACACAGCTACCTGCATACATACGCAGCCGAACGCAGTACTTGCACGCTCTGCTGGCACAAGTAATAAAGGTAACACGATGTCATGTAATGATTCTAACGTCATTTCTCTCGGTCAGGACGTGGACGTGAAGAATCTGACCGGCTACAGGCAGAGCATAATGGCCCTGTCTGACGGAGGGAAGCTGTACCGCAGCGAACTGGAGATCGTCCTCTGCAGGGACATGTGACCTGTCCCCCCTTTCTTAATGCCAGCCATCATTCTCTCTGCCTGTCCCCCCGCCCCCCCCCCCCCCACCTGAGTTCACGCCCACTTCCAGCTGCCTGGCAACAGTTACCAGGTGCATGTGCCGGACACGCCCCTTCATGGTATGAGCTCAGAATTAATGATAAAGAGCACTAACAGCACAAAAGAGCTCTTAAATCCCTGCAACCTGACCGTATTTATAAGCGTAGCCCTGGCCCTGTTGAAAATCTCTAGCTTCTCACCTTCATGATGAAAGCAGTTCAGGCACACCTCTGCACTCCATGACCATACACCCAAAACACCCCTGTACTCCATGAGCATACACCCAAACCATCAGTCACTGTAAAGCTCAGTCATGACCAGACCCCTTATCAACCTGGCCTAGACCACTGTTTCCCAAACAGCGCTTCCTTCATGTGCTTTCAGCTCGGTGAAGGTGGAGTGGCTCTTGCTCGTACATGCTGGCCGGGACCCATTTGTGGGTCTTGTGGGCACATTTTTGTGGGTCCTTAAAAATGTTTTTGTTTCCTGCATTTTGATTTTAATTATTATTATTTCAAAATATATATATAAAAAAAAACTAAAAACAGAAAACATTCCCCAAAAAGCCTAAGATTTTCATGAATTAAAACAAAAGAAAATTGCAATAATTTTCTAAGTAATTTCATTAATAAATGAAAGAAGATTTAGAAGAAATTCCCTAAATTAGAAAACAAACGTTTAATAAGTATTGTTTTCACTAGTTTGGGTCCCGGGCAAACTTCTCTTTTGGGTCTCGAGCTGAAAGGTTTGGGAACCACACTGGCCTAGACCATTTTATCCAAACCTTAACTCCAAACCTGCCTCTTCACATCCCATGATCCTACCGGAATCCCTAGCTTTCCATACTCAGCCTGACTCCTTTCAAACTGTGACTTATTCTAGCCCTCGACCCAGACACCTTTTTAAGAAAATGACACCCTGGTGATATTCCCTGAAGTTTGATTCTGCCTTCCAAAACAGTAGACTGAGTGACCCTTAACCTTATTCCCGCTCGCTCTTTGCATTAAATACAATATAAATATAGTAAAACATGACTGCAAACAAACTGTGATGGATTTAACTTTTGTTATTTATTAACCTGTGATGGATCTGGAATGAAATCTCCACCTTTTTCTTTTCCTGAAGTCATCTTGTTGTCCCTTATGTACTATTATCATGCTCAGATTTTCATTTTCAATGTTGGTTTTTGGCTGATACTGTCAATTGGAAACATTAATAAAACATATCTTAAGATTAAGGTGATGCAATTTATTGTGCTTATCACTAAAATGTGCTTTTAAGTCAAACAGACCATGGTGTACTTTGTTTTCACTCTGACAGGTTCATTTGCACTGTGGATCTCCATTCCCAGGGCCAGAGTAGACCAGGTTGAATGCAATTCAAGATCCAAGTGGGCAAATATTTCTCAGCCCTACATGTAAATCATGTGGAAAAGATTGTGTTTTTTTCCCCCATGGCCCCCATGAAATTCTTGCCCTGCTGCACACTGTCTAACTTGCATTTATATACTTGGACAGATATAATAACTATATTACTATAATAACCTTTGCGAAATGTAATCCATGCATCTCACTCCCATATGCTTGTTTCAAATATATAGATAGATGCACAAAGTGCTCTTCTGCTCTGACGTAAAGGGCCAGAAAAGACAGGCAAAACTGAGGGTGACACGTACGTACAGCCTACATGTAAACGAGTGTTTTCCCTTACAAATGAGGACGTCCGAAAATGAAAACAAAACCGACAGGAGGTTGACATCAACCTCCTGGTACACAAGTCTGTATTGTATAATCTTTTATTTAACAAAAGAAAATGTCATGCCTATTTAGACAATTGGAGGACAGAATTGTTGTACCCTACAAGATATCAAAGTAAATTAGAAGGAATTGTATCTTAACCCATTTAGACCTAGAATTATTGAATGCTTTAACCAGTGAAAAATAGCAGATATACAAGCTCACAGCGCGGCACCGAGTGCCGCACTGCGAGCTTGTAGATCTGCTATTTTTGAAAAATCGTGAAAATTAGAATTTTGACCCGACACAACACTAAGAGTAGTACCTGCAACAAACATTCTTGGTTTATGTATTGTCATTCCAGAGCTATGACCAATTATGTCCTTGACTTGGATTGTGACCTTCACCTTTGAGACCCAAAAGCTAATAATAATCTCTTTGGGGCAGCTTAGTGGTTGTTCATGAAAATCCATGCATCTGTTTCTAGGGTTCTTTTGTTCACAGACAGACTCACAGTGCGATTCCACTTCCCTGCCACACATTGCTGCAGGCAGGGCAATAATATTAATAAAATGAAGAGTGAAGTGAACAGATGGGCAGACAGACAGACAGACAGCCTAATTATTATGGGGCTCAATATCATGCAGAGGCACTAAAAATGGCAAACAAAGTTAATTTTTTTTTTTAATTTTTTTTATAATTTTATTGTATTTATTTAGGTCATTAAAAAAACAGACTATAAAGGAAGTATTCTTCTTGGCTGGACTCTAGGACTAGGTGTGTGTGTGTGTGTGTGTGTGTGTGTGTGTGTGTGTGTGTGTGTGTGTGTGTGTGTGTGTGTGTGTGTGTGTGTGTGTGTGTGCGTGTGTGTGTGTGTGTGTGTGTGTCATCACTTCCCGTAACTGTTCGTAACCGTAAAAGTTCTCCAGCATTTCATATATGGCCTTCTGATTTTGATTTGACATAACAAAAGCTTATATAACACTGCGACAAGGACATTGAAGTTGTTAGAGAATGGGGGATAACACAACAAAGAATTACAATAAAATAAAAAGCATTTCCATTGTGGTCCTCTGACCATATTATACCACATGGGTTTTCAGCTGGTCTTGTTTTGGTGGTGGTAGGTTTCTCTGACTGGGATTGTTACTTCTGAGTAAGCGAGGCAGGACATGATATTTCTAGTAAAATCCCTTCAATTGATCTGACATGCTTTTAAAGCCACCTGAATAATACAGCGAGTGCACCACCAACTCCCAGCTCACTGTGCAGTGCATGCACAAATCTGCATCAATTAATCAGAAGCATTTAAATCTTTAAATCATCAGCCACAGCTCTGAACACTGCAGGGACCCCTGCAGGGGATATTGAGGATTTTATCCACAAATAGGACAATAATAAAACCTCAAAAGGTCTAAAATACCCCAATCTTGCCAAGGACTTCAAGGAGTTTGAGTAACAGGAGACTGGAGATACACTTACATTCAGATTCAGAAAATAACTGTGGATGAAATACATATACTATTGTAGCTAGAATTACTTATTATTGTGACCGTAGGTCGCACTTACTACAGAAAGCTGCTCGAGGTGTCCGTCCGTCCGTCCGTCCGTCCGTCCGTCCGTCACACACGTCACACGTCACACTTTTGCCCTGCTCATATCTCCGCAACCGTTGCCCCCATCCATGCCAGATTTTGCACACACACTCCTTACCTGCCAAACTACAACCTCCAAGGACCCCCGGAGCTCCAGGGACCCCCAGCTCCCTCGGGGACCCCCAAGTGTAAAAAATGAGCACATGTGCAAAAATTACCAAATGACCACCCCAACGGGGCTGCTCACGGGGCATTCCCGGGGACCACCCACTCCTGGTGCTCCAGAACGGATGCAAAAGTGGTGGCGCCCCCAGTGGAGGACCCCCTGCCACTGCAGCTCACATAAAATGCCGTAACTCGGGCTAGGAGCGACCGGGAGAGCCGGGGCCGGTACCTATTCGTCCGCCTTGGCGGCGCGGACACCCCACCCCTCATTTCTCACATGGCCCTCTAGCGCCACCATGAGGCCGATTCAGATTTTGCCCTGAAATCACGAAAATCACTACACAGTATGTCTACACTCATGTCATCAACATGGATCAGGAAGATTTTGGAAAAACACATTTTTGCTCTATTTGTGGAGATAAGTGACCTACGGTCGCTTATCTCCCGATTAGGGAGTCTTACTGGTTAATACTGTGTTTTAACTTAAGCAGATGGTGTAGATTTATTTTAAAATATCATCGCTGTCGAGCAGAAACCTTGTATCTCCATATTTCAACTCCTGCTTTGTCAAACAACGGTGTCAGCCAAACTACAAGCTCACAACACGTTGCAACGCAAATGCAATGCTTGTCGATCTACTATTTTTTATATTTTTGAAACATTTTGAAAGTGAAAGGGGTTCAGTCTGTCTGGGATTGTGTCAATTTTAAGAGCTTGTGATTAAATAATATAACAACATTGGATCCACTGGCAGGGGATACCAGGGACCAACTTGTTATCTTGTCTATGTCAATTTCTCTGTCAAGCAAGTTCAGATGGCAGAATTTTTGCAACGGGAGCTCAGCTAACTGGAGCCGGAAAGTTCAATGGAATGCATTGAAGTCGATGAGAGCTAGATGGGATCACACTAGTCAGCTTGTAACGAAAACGTGAGGTGACATGAGGTTATTGGAACACTGGTTATTTATTTCCATTTCCTGAAAAGTAAATTGACATGCAAGGTGCCTGCCAGCAATGATATGCAAGAATAAAATAGGCTATTGTTTCCATTTTTTAGCAATGTATTACATAAACCATGTGTGTGAGTACTGTATAGGCTACTATGCTGCCACTGTCATTATCAATAGATCTTCAAGGCAGCTAACAGTGTATTTTCAGTGACACTGGTGTGTGATGGGATAGTATAAATTAAGCATTACCAGACTGACAGCATCACAGAGGATGTTGCAGAACACATGTTCTAGTATTGTCACTGTTGAGTGTGCTGGCAGTGAATTTATATTCCATGTTGATGTTATTCAATGTATTGGCCGTTTAACTAAATTGCTATGTGTCGTCTGTTAGTTAGGGAATGTGCTATATAGGCCTATGCAGTCCACAGTCACACCACTGCGAGATGTAGGTCATACTATGTTCTGTACTGGTGTTCAGCAAACCACATTTCCCATGAGGCAGTGCATTTGTATCTTCTATTTTATTCAGCTTTGACATAATTGTGAAAACCACTTGCAGCCAACTGAAAGACAGCATGCCTGCTTGAGTAGAGTGAATGAATGATGGCGTGTATGTTAACATTCACTGACGGAGTAAGCTACATCTGTAAAAGCTGACATGATGAAGACCACAGGCAGTATAAAAAGGTAACAACCATGACTTATTCATTGATGAAGGGAAATCTGGTGTTTTATTTATGTCCTCTCTTTAAATATAACTCGTGCGAATTAAATAAGTGATTGAAAATGGATTCTCCAACGTAAATTCTGATACACCTCACACAATATCGAACACGATCGAGTGCAGTGCTCAAATGCAAAAATACACGCATGCATGCACAGTCAGCAACCTCTTAGGCTTACATGAGACATAATTCAACCATACTTCATGAAGACCAACTGAAGCTAAATATAGCAGAATCATTCCAGTTCATTGATCAAATAAGAATGAACTCTTGTACTCTCTGAGGGCAAAAAGTGGACATTTTAAAAGTTTAGCTTGAGTATTGCTGGGGCTCACCTGACATTGTAAACTCCACAAAAGCATATTTCTCTATCCATCTAAGTGGAAATCCAAAACACTGAAACAGTATTTTCCCTACATAAAGCCTGTGAGTGATTTCTGTCATTTCTTTTCGCCTTCTTGCATAGGGCTCCTGAGACAGTTTTAATGGCCTTGTGTTCTGCCTCTCTGAAAGCCAGGGAAGCCTGAAATTGGCCAGGAAGATCATATGAAAGAGGATCCTTGAGGGATTCAGGGAGAGGAAGAAATAACTACAAGGTGATCGATATCTGTACCATTTTACACTGCAGTCAAAACTCTTGGAAAGGCTTGGACTCTATCTTGTTTTGTTTGAAGGATACATAGCCATATGCTGTTCAATTAAATTACACAAGTCTATAAACTTTCATACTTGCCTTCAGTTCCACAACACTATACAGTCTCATACTTGAATACTGAAAGGTACAGACATGAAGATAAGATATAGGCCACGACATCCAGTCAAATGTCAATTTACTGTACATTGAAGTACAGGTACTGTACTGACATGTCACTTTTAACTTAAATGTCACCAGCATTGTGTGTGTGTGTGTGTGTGTGTGTGTGTGTGTGTGTGTGTGTGTGTGTGTGTGTGTGCGCGCGCGTGTGCGTTTAGGGCTTGATTGAACTAGTATACATAGATGCTACAGAAGTGTTGAAATCCTGCCACCTACTGGTTAGTATGTTACATTTCAGGAGGATTATGCATAAAACATTTTCTGTAGTGGCACAGAGTCACAGACACGTCGTCACGTGACAATCTGAACAGAAAAGCTCCTGGCTTAGCCAAGCTCTAAAACAAATAAAGATCGTAATCACCTATAGGCTACAGACAGTGCGCAGACTGCGCACTGACAATGAGTGGTGCAACGAATTTCAAAAACTGCCGTTCTGTAATGGTAACGGGAGCCACTCGGGGACTCGGTCTGCAGATAGTAAACAGCCTTGCGACGGGAGAGTTTTCACCGGGCAAGATCATAGCCACGGCACGGAACCCGAGTGGTGCTCAGGTAGTTGTCAGTCACCCTGTAGGCCTATTATTAGAAACCTATCAACAACATAGCCTAGTATAATAATGTCGCTGTATATTGTAGCTGTAGCCTACAGCCTGAATACAGTCAATCATGTGCGCAAGACATTTATTATTATTACTGACTGCCAATCAATCATAATACAGCTGCAACAGTGCCCATAATTTCAAGTTCAATAATATTTTTTGTATTCGTCACATTCCTAAGACAAAAAAATATATATTATAGTACATTTACCCCCAATGATTCTGGATGGGGACCCAAATACAAGGCCCTGGATGGGGATTGGGGACCCAAATGCATTTGGGTCAATGGGGGTAAATTTAGGGTCAAGTACATTTTACCCCTGATGAAGACCCCTGGCCTATAATGTTCTGTTGCGTGTGCTGTACTGTACAGGAGCTCCAGAAACTGGCAGAGAAGCATCCCAACATCCATATAATACCCCTGGGTAAGAACACTGAAAAGAATGATAATTCATGTGTGACAGTGTGATGAGTTGTAGTGTTTGAATGAATGGCTACATACATGAAAAGTGGGCACCAAAGTAGTGTGGGACCACCAAGGGGATAGCCTACCTACTGCATACTGGACACCAAGGTAGAATGGGCACTGGGGAAGTCTGGGTGCAATTGAGGAATTTAACTCAAACCCAAATAGTGCCCAGTCTTCTCCCAAAAAGGGGGGAGGGGGATTAAGTGAAATCCTCAGTGTTCATTTATCTATTTGTACAAATGAAGCCTAGGATTTGACTGTGTGTAGAGTTGAACAACTTCCCTCCTGTCTCTGCATGCAGGGGCGTCACAAGGCAGGGGAAAGTGGGACTGAGTTACTAGGGCCCAAGGTGGAGGGGCCTTAATTATTTTATACTTTAGCTATTGAAAAATAGCAGATATACAAGCTTGTAGATCTTCTATTTTTTTTTTTTTAAATGTGTGCAAATCTTTTAATGTATTATTTTAAGCAACATTTGTAACTCAAATGTTGCTTCTGGGGGGGGGGGGGGGGGGGTCCCTGGAACTGAATATTTTGAGATGGGGGTATGTGGCCAAATATCCTTTTGGGGGCCCTTGACATGAAAAAGTTTGAGCACCACTGACATAGAAACAGGTTTTTCAAAAAACCTTAGAAGGATTTGAAATATTCAAAGGCTTATAGCAGATCTACAAGCTTGCCACACTGTAAGCTTGTATATCTGCTAATTCTCAATAGTTAAAGTACCCAGGGCCCAGAATTTGGTGCGACAGCCCTGTCCGCATGGCCCTGTTTAATTTGCTTGTGTCTCTCTCCATCAGATGTGGTGAGCCAAGAGAGCATAGAGAAGGCAGCGGAGGAAGTGGGACAGCTCGTACAGGAAGAGGGTTTGAACTGCTTGATTAACAACGCAGGAATCAATGTGGTGGCCAACTTCCAGACAGTTACAGCAGAGATGATGATAGAGAACTTCCACACTAACTCTGTGGCTCCTCTCATGATAACCAAGGTATCCAATGTTTTAGAAACCTGACAAGTGTTACGTTTGTGAAATTCTAGTTTTCGTTGATGTTGGATTGTCTTCTCTATATTATAGACACTCACACTTCCCCATGAAACACATCAGTGTCCTATGGTCACCACTCACCACCAACAGCAAGAGCCACTGTGCTTGATAGAAAGGAACATGAAGAATAAATCATAAAGTCTTTGTCAGTAACTCTAGAGCAGGGGCAAGCAACCTTAGGCACGGGTGCCAACGTTGGCACAGGGGAGGGTGATCACCGGCACACTGGCAGAAGTGTGAGAGAGAGGATTTTTATTTTAAAAACAAATCTTAAACAAAGCAGCCACCTAAAATGTAGTACCTGACCTTGAACATTGTTGGGGAGGATAGTTTCAAAATGTAATAATAATGTGAATTATTATTACATATATCGGTACTAACATGCTATTTTTTTTTTTTTTTTTTTTTTTTTTTTTTAGACTATAATTATTTCATTGTCATGATGAAACACAAACAACTCAGAAGCTGTAGCACCCTCTATTGGTGTAGACTAGAATATACAATTTGGAAAAGGTCATACAATAAAATAAAATCTATAAAATATTGATTGATAGATATTGGGTGCATTAATTTGTTACAAGCATTAAAAACTATAAATACAATTTCTGAAAGTGATGCACTGCTTGACATAGCAGCTGTCATATCGCACAATTTGTAAAAGTACTGTTACGCTACTCATAATATTCCATAATTCGTTACTTACTGTATGTAAAACACAGGTGTTGGGTGTAAATCTTATGAACATCCTGTAGTGTGTTTCCAGTAGGGTTGAGATCCTTTAGGATTTTAACGATTATGGTTCTTTAACGATTCCTAAAGGCATAGGGAGTTCCAGATGGACCCTTAGAAGTCTGTATTCTCTGTAACTCTAAGGACCGATGCATCGGTTCGGTTCGGGGAGGCACAACATCCGGGCAGCACCGAACAGCCAACTTTATGACGGTGCCTGAACCTCTGAATGACGTCATATTGTAGTCTGGACAGATCCGAACCGAATTAAACTCTGCTCTAAGAGTGGAGTATCCATCGGCCCTAAGGCTAAGAGTGTACAAATTAAACCACCATTTATATCTTCTCAGAGTTATGGTGGTCCTTATATGTTATAGTTTGAGATCCATTATTATTGTAATCGTATAGCAGACGTTAAGTTCACATACCAGGTCTGACAGTGTGATCGAACCAGTTCTGGAAATGGTTTCGGTTCCTCAATGTTGGATCTGGAAACCGGATCCCAAAGCTAGCTTCCGGTCTTAATCCGAAGGTCTTTCTGTCCCTGCCAGGCTTTCCTGCCGCTGCTGAAGCGAGCGGCCTCCAGAGGAGGAACAGGTGGTAGCATGGGCATCCACCGGGCAGCAGTCATCAACATGACCTCTCTGTTGGGCTCCGTTGAGCTGAACTGGGCGGAAAGGGCCAACAACTTCAAATGGTACCCTTACCGGACATCCAAGGTATTATTCAAACATGTATTTTTTTTACACAAAGCCCCGGGCAAAATGAGAACTGTAGCTTGATTGCCTACGGGCCCCCCATGAATGTTCTTCATAGGGGGTTTAACCCATTTAGACCGGGAACGCATTATTACGCATTATTTTGTGCTTTAACTATTGAAAAATAGCAGATCTACAAGCTCACAGCGCGCTGCAAGCTTCTAGATCTGCTATTTTTGAAAAATCTTGATTTTTTTGGGTCGATGGTGCTCAAACCGATCTGCTATTTTTTAAAAATCTAGATTTCTTTGGGTCGATGGTGCTCAAACCTTTTCATGTGAAGGACCCCCAAAATTATATATATTTGGCCACAGACCCCCATCTCAAAATATTTAGTTCCAGGGACCCCCCAGAAGCAAAATTTGAGTTTAAAAAATAAGGATTTGCACACATTTTCACGACTTTTCAAAAATAGCAGATCTACAAGCTCGCAGCGCGGCACTCAGTGCCGCACTGTTAGTTTGTATATCTGCTATTTTTCAATAGCTAAAGGCCCCTCCACCTTGGGCCCTAGTAACTCAGTCCCACTCCCCCCCCCCCCCCCCCCCCCTTGTGACGCCCCTGCCTACGGGGATGAACGGAGCCTCTCCTGGCCCACAGCCGCACGTAAACTAGCAAATAATAAAATGATGAATTGGTCACGGTCACAGAGTGACAATAACACCGTTATTATATCTTTCTATGCACACAGAACAGACAGACCTGTGTCAAGACCAAGCTACAAAAGAGTTACATAACCTGCATGTGTGACCTAATTACCTGATCAGCTGCATGTGTGGCTGTGAGCTGGCACGGAGTCACCTCTGCCTCCCCGCTGGCAGACAGTGCCTCCTAGACCATGCCAGCGATGCCACAATGACATAATACTAATATTGAAAAGATCTTTTGTCTTCATGATGGGTAACAAGAAGTTAATGATTAGGATTAAATGCAGAGTCAGCCAATGGTAATGACAAAGGCTAAATTGAATTTACCTCCCTGGTGTTACTCGGTCATGCATTCCTCCACACCTCATTTAGTTTTAGTTAATGCTATGCTAATATATGGCTGCAGAGGCTCACCAGACTGCCCAGACTGGATGCTGTGTTGGATAAAGAGCAGTTTCCTTATGTATTTGTTGTGTTATGCAACACTGTAAATTGTTACAAAGTATTGCCTTTGTTATTTGATGGTGCTAAAGATTATCCATACTAGCGCAATGTATTGCAAGGTTCCAATACAAATATGTAAAAGAAACTTGCTGTGCACAACCTTTGTTAAATCTCTAACACAGGGGTCGTCAACGTTTTCAGGCCAAGGAGGACCCCTTAGTTGAGAGAGAGATGAAGCAGGGACCCCCACAACCTTTTCCAAAAAGTTTTTTTATCACACAAAGATTTGGAGGACCCCCTGTAGTAACTCTGAGGACCCCCTAGAGTTCCCGGACCTCCTGTTGAAGACCCCGGCTCTAACACATTTCATTGCAAAGATTGCAAAGACATTGGTTGGGTTTTATGTATTGTAATCATTTGTGTTTTTAATTGTGCACTGTCATTTGTTTGGGATATGTTGCCACAGAGTGCTCTGAACATGGTAAGTCGCTGCATGGCAGTGGACCTGGAGCCAGACAGGATTCTCTGCATGGCGTTGCACCCAGGCTGGGTCCGCACTGACATGGGGGGGCCAGAGGTAAGAGAACACTACACTCCTGTGAGTATTCATACGATAGAGGTTGGATACCGTTTAGCCTGTTCAGACTAGCAGCCCAAATCCAGCCCAAATCTGATTTGTGGCCTATCCAGATTGATCTGCACAGCAAAGATAACAAGAAGAAGAAGAAAGAATTAAACACACATGGAAACACATTTTTGCTAAACAAATCTGAACCAGTTCCCTTTGCCTTGTTCAGACTGCATAAAACCAATCCAATTCCAATCTGGATTGATTTAGATTTAGGCTGTATTTGGGCTGCTAGTCCCCTCAGCTCATCACCCTATAGCTTTTCGGCCTCCCACTTCAAAACTCAATGTTGTTTTTGGGTCCAGTGCACAAGTCATGCAGTTACCTTTAAGTTCACTACAGTACACCCTCGGAGTGGGAGATCAAATCTGTTAACTTATATCACCCATAATTCAATGCAATGTAAACACTTCCTGCCTGGTAATTGTCTGTCTCCATTCAGTTTTTTTGCAGCACCCTTTTACCCAGGGGGCAAAGGAAGGTGTGCTGCATTTGCCCCGACATACAAAGTTGTCCACCAGAAATATTATCTATGACCCAGTAGGATCACAACCTATATGGACAACCCGGTCAATTTGTACAACAAAGTCCAATATGGCCGCCTTTAGTTTTAATGGGGGGGTGAATAGGAAAAAATGTTAAACTGAGGGATATTTCCACGAAACTTCACAGGTTGATCAATGGTATACATATGAAATTTTTTTGTATTGCAAGTGTCCATGAAATCCAATATGGCCGCCACAATATGGCCGCCATAATGTAAGGACCCAGAAAATAGGTTTTGCCTCTAACTTCTGAACCAGATGAGCTAGAAACGCAAACTTGGTGTCTATTTCATGGTGTCTGACCATGGGAGACTCAATGGAATAGCTAATTTTATTATTGGGTGTGTCTGGACCTTTATTGTGCATATTTGCAAGATGGTGGACTCCCAAAATAGAGCTTTAACATAATTTCTACCATGATTGTTGACTGCTTTTGCAAATACAAGCAATATGAATCCATTTGCTAAGATCTATGGCACAGAAGGGACTTATACCTGTATTATTCTTGAGTTTGCATGTTGTCAAAATGGCTGTAAACGAGATATTATATTTCCTGGCTGTCCGATTCTACTGTATGTAGTTGTAGCAATGACTTCAGATAAAATCAGAGACCAAAACAATGTATCTTAGAATTTTCTTTTTAATCAAAAAAGAAAAAAAGAAAAAAAGAGAGAGATTATCTCAATGAAATGAATGCAACTGCCTTTTTGGGTCTTTCACACATAGACATGCACATGCTTTCCAACAACTTCAGCTTCAGGGAAATTATAATGAACACATGATTAAAACAGGCTGCATTATAATGCAAATAATTGCTAGTCACTATCACTGTCATGTGTACCTATCCTGCTGCATCTTGTCTCCAGTCCTTGGCAACGACACCCCAAGTAGCATGCAATTCCCTTCTTCGCACGTGAACAGTTTTTCTGGCAGCCTTTGATACAGCTACATGATACTGCCTTGTCCATTGATATAGGCCTGGCTGGCTCTGTAGATGGACAGGGGACTGCCTTCCCATCACTGAGAGACCATCCATATTCAGTGAAGCAAGGGATGTCTGGCTTCGCGATGTGTGCAGTTTTATGTATTATGGCTGCTAGAGCAGCTCTTTTCAGGTGCAGGCCAAAGGCATTTTCTGTAGGTGGCAGCAGCTTCAACAGGGTTGATCGGTTATTTAGGAACTTGTACACTCTCAGCTTTGCCAGGTCAAAGTCCTCCGAATGGTCAGCTTTTGATGCATATACAGCTATTGTGAGTTCTCTAGCCTGATTCTTGACATCCTCTGAGAGGGAATAAGAGGAATTTTCACCAAACTCCTGAAGTGCAGGGAGATCTAGACCCATGCTGGTCTTGAACCATGCCTTCTTTCCAGTGAAAAAGGGATAGCTGGTGGTATCTCTGCCACTCAGGCTGTGAATAAAGGTCAGGGCAGTGGACCCAGTCTTAAAACAGCTGAGCAGGAACACAGGTATGTCCATTCAAAACCTGCAAAAGAAATGAAGTCTCTGCACAATATACAGCTCCTGATCCTCAAGAGTTTTTTTGCTGTCTCTGAAAACAAAGCAAACCTTCTAAGATTCCTCTGTGAAGAATGGTGTCAAAATGAGACACTTAAGTCTGCTCTTGGTACAACCCATCTTTACCTGAGTGGAGGATTTAAAGAAGAGACAAGGAGTGTGGTGATCAAGGAGGGGTGTGTTGTTGATGTCCCTGCACTAGAGTCAACACAACAGGAGGCCGACACAAGGGTAATTCTACACACCATCTACAGTGTCCAGGCTCACAAAGTTGACAGAGTTGTCATCCATGCTAATGACACAGACATCATCATCATGTGCCTATATCATGCTGCCACCCACCTCCTAGGCCTTCCAGAGCTGTGGGTGAGAACAGAGCAGGATGCATATCTTCCTATCCATCTCAGCCCTTGGACTCGCACAGTGTCGTGCCCTGCCCTTTATTCACAGCCTGTAAAAATAATTTCTAAGATACATTGTTTTGGTCTCTGATTTTATCTGAAGTCATTGCTACAACTACATACAGTAGAATCGGACAGGAAATATAATATCTCGTTTACAGCCATTTTGACAACATGCAAACTCAAGAATAATACAGGTATAAGTCCCTTCTGTGCCATAAATCTTAGCAAATGGATTCATATTGCTTGTATTTGCAAAAGCAGTCAACAATCATGGTAGAAATTATGTTATAGCTCTATTTTGGGAGTCCACCATCTTGCAAATATGCACAATAAAGGTCCAGACACACCCAATAATAAAATTAGCTATTCCATTGAGTCTCCCATGGTCAGACACCATGAAATAGACACCAAGTTTGCGTTTCGGTAGAGCTCTCGCCTTTGTACTGCAAGGTCATGGGTTCGATTCCGGGCACCGCCAACTCAGCGTATGAGTAGCATGGCTTGGCAAGTCGTGCGGCAAGTACTGGGAGCTGATGGTAGGTGTGGCGCTCCACCTCAGCAGTCCATCTCCCAGGGGTCTAGCGCATTGTAACGGGGACAGACTCCCGCGTGTTACCGGCTGATACCGACAATAAGCCACTCCCGACCTACTTGGTTCAGAAGTTAGAGGCAAAACCTATTTTCTGGGTCCTTACATTATGGCGGCCATATTGTGGCGGCCATATTGGATTTCATGGAAACTTGCAATACAAAAAATGTTCATATGTATACCATTGATCAACCTGTGAAGTTTCGTGGAAATATCCCTCAGTTTAAATTTTTGCCCTATTTACGCCCCCATTAAAACTAAAGGTGGCCATATTGGACTTTGTTGTACAAATTGACCGGGTTGTCCATATAGGTTGTGATCCTACTGGGTCATAGATAATATTTCTGGTGGACAACTTTGTATGTCGGGGCAAATGCAGGTTTCCTAAAAAAAGGCTGGTTTGCCCCCTGGGTATTTACTCCCTCACACAAAGTAACCTTCATAATGACAAAGGCTAAAACATCTTTTGCGTTCATTTGATCCAAGGCTGAGGGTCTGAATGAAGATTTAATCAGATGCAACTGTGGTTAACACCTGAGCCCTGACTATAGTGATGTAGGATGGTTGTTTTAAGAATTGAGCTAGATATGAGCTTGAGCATGAGATTTAATTAAGATTGAGGCTACTTTGGCATAAAGCAGCCAAGCAGTGTCAGCTCAGGATAGATTAAAGGAATAATATAAACTCAGCACAAAAAGAAAGGACGGTCCATTATATCTCCCCTTTAATAATACCAAAATGTTGCCAAAATGGCTTGCAATACTGTTCTGCTGGCATTTACTCTCGTTTTGGGCTTCCCTGACATTGAGCTTAAAATTACAAAATGTTTTTTCTTGTCCTTATTACTGTGGGAGAGTGCAATCATTCAATGCACCAAGCAACAAAGGTGAACACCAAAAGAACAGTATTGCAGGCCTGCCAGGCCATTTTGACTATTTTTGGAGGGGCGCTACCCACACGTTTGGCTGTTATGCTCATTCCACGAATGCCAGATCCTTACAAGCTGTACCTTGTTATAAAGGTGACAAATCAACAATGATATCAAACACAATACCATTTGGCATAATTAAAGGTGAGATATAATGGACCGAATTCAAGTTTCCTTTCTTGTTGTGCTGAGTTATAAGAAAATAAAGTTGTTCCGTCTAAGGCTTATACTGTGTTCAAACCTGGATAGTTCAAGCTGCGCAATTACAAACAAAGTGAATGCAAAGACGAGACGACGTGCGACTGAGCACAGCGCAAACGGGCTTGGTGCGAACCAAATAGCTTCAGGTTTGAATAGAGCTTTAGACAGAACAATTTACATTTTTAGACTAAGCTGTCATCAGTCACATTTGGCCAAATGATGTGCTTTATGCAACCATACATGACCCAATATAGTTCAATGATTAGAATATTTAAATGCATGTATATGCGTGTAAACAGTGTTTTTATTCCAGATGTTTCTGTTTCCAGGCTCCTCTGAGTCCAGAGGAGAGTGTGGACTCCATCTTGTCTGTGATTGGTGAGCTGACTGAAAAGGACCACGGGTCGTTTCTACACTACACAGGAGAACCATTGCCTTGGTGACCCTGGCCAGTTTGGAGATGAGGAGTGTATCCACACCACTAAATGAACTACACCAGTGTTTTGCTTCTGTTACAGTAATCTTAAGCTATTAAAACATGAATGTATTGAAGGCTTAGAGCAGTGGTTCTCAACCTGTGGGTCGGGACCCCAAATTATTTTGAAGGGTCCCCAGATGATGAACTTATAGTGCGATGTTGTTTTCTCACTCAACAGTAAACAAACCAACATAAAGTTTAAGTGTATAGAGGGTATCTGCACATTTCCAAAGTGACAATATAAGGACTTTTTAATACCTCTAAAATGACAAATTAAAACATTGGCCAAATTGTCAAATATTAGAGGCAGAAATTGTGTAAATAGCCGATCTACATGCTCACAACGCCTCGCAACGTGTGAGCATGTAGATCTGCTATTTTCACAATAGAACCGTGATGTAAAATGTAATGCCTCAACTCTAAGCGCTCGTCAGGGTGGGGGGGGGGGGGGGGGGAGAGTCCCCCAGTTAAAATGTGATTATTTTGGGGGTCACGGCCTGAAAAGGTTGAGAACCACTGGCTTAGAGTATGATGTGTTAAAATAGAGAGTCTAGCTACTGTACATACAGTAATATGCATTCCTGAAGGACAGAAATCAATACTTAGAAATGCACTCAGAGAGATGCTTTGCATAGGGCTAAACATGACCTTGACCTTTGAACGATTCGGGGAAAAAATAAAGCAGAATTAAATCAATAGCACAGGTCTTGGCCGACCCCCAACTCATCTGCTGTTTGATCCAGTTCTAATTAAAACTGTCCCTTTATTGTTGCTGTGACAAACAGACAGATATCTTCAATTACAATATCTGCTTGGTACGGATGTAAAAAATAATCCTATACTCTTCTACAGTATAGAGGGTATCGAGTGGCAAAGTGAGTTTAATGTCCTTTAACATTGTTTAATTTTAGGCCTAGAATTATTGAATGCTTTAACTATTGAAAATATACAAGCTCACAGCGCGGCACCGAGTGCCGTGCTGTGAGCTTGTAGATCTGCTATTTATTTTTTAAAGTCGTGAAAATGTGTGCAAATCTTTGAATATATGTATTTCCAAAGCGAACGTTTGTAACTCAAATTTTGCTTCTGGGGGGGGGGGGGGGGGGTCCCTGGAACTAAATATTTTGAGATGGGGGTCCATGGCCAAATACATATCAGTTTGGGGGTCCTTCACATAAAAACGCTTGAGAACCACTGACATAGTAAGAACAGACTAACTGAGCCCCAGTGAAAAGGACCTTTTCTTTGACGATGGCTGGCCAGATTGCTGACATAGAAACACAGGTTTTTCAAAAAACCTTAGAAGGATTCAAGACAAATTCTAATTTTCACGATCTTTCAAAAATAGCAGATCTACAAACTCTGTGCCGCGCTGTGAGCTTGTATATCTGCTATTTTTCAATAGTTAAAGCATAAAATAATGATACACAAAATGTGTACCCGTTCTGAATGGGTTAATGCAATCAGATAGGACTTTTATGTTTGGATGTATGGGCTGTCATGACCAGAAAGTAGTTTTTTGCCACTAAACTTTAAACGTTGCTGCTATGAATTTGTGTTTAATCTTTCACACTGACATCATTGCTTTACCAGAATAATATTATTTATTTATTGAAACTTGATTAAAAGTCTTGGAATCTTGGATTATTTTAAGTATTATTTCATAAAACTGTGTGCGTGCGTGCGTGGGTGCGTGCATGCATGCATGCATGCATGATGTGACGTGACGTGTGTGCATGTACCCTTGTGTTGAGGCAGAGCTGTTACTTAACTTTGAGACAAAGAACCAGGAAGCTTGGTCTAAATATTTTTTCTTCCTCATTCTCGGAATAATGTACGTTGTTTGGTTTGTTATTCAACATTTATGTTATATCATTCTGTTGGACTTCTTATGTAAGAGTCTAACAGGCCTTATCGTCAACATACAAGCAGCTGATTTGGGTACATGAAGCTGATTTGGGTACTGTTCAATGATAACACGTCGCAGACCTGGAACGGTCATTTCAAATGTAACTGGCTGACAGAGAACCACAATGCATTGTCCATCTTATTCATTACCAATGTTGTTATTACCTGTCTTGAGGTAAGTATGCTAAGGCTATTCTAAGCTATGGTTCATAAGGCTGGGTACAACAGTGGTGCGACGACAAAGCACGCCGAAAATAGCTGATCTACAAGCTCACAATTTGTTGCATTAACAACGTATAAAAGTATAAATAGGTAGTTGCTTCCTGAAGTATTACTTAAATCTCATCAGACCAGTTTGCCCAGAAAGGCGTGGGGGCAGTCAGGTGCTGCACGCGCCTGTGTGTGCACACACGCTTGTGTGTGTGTGTGTGTGTGTGTGTGTGTGTGTGTGTGTGTGTGTGTGTGTGTGTGTGTGTGTGCGTGTGTGCGTGTGTGTGTGTGTGTAGCCATTTGTGTGGGCAGGTATGAATGTGGAGTATACACACAGAGCGCCTAGAAGACAGAGTGGTAGAGAGTACAACAGGATAAAACACTGATGAGAGGAATGGGAGACAAGTTCTGAACTTCTGGAAGAATTCATTCGTTCATTTTGGAATTTTACCAGCTGAGCAACATGGATTTATAGCACTGTACAGTTGGATGTCGGTATTCAATCATAAGAGTGGAATTTTCTTCACTTACTGGAGGTAAACTATTCATGTATAACTTGAATGATATTCAGAATACTATACAAAATAATGTGTACAGTGAACTGGTTCTAAAAGGGTCCAGACAGTCTATCATAAACAGTGACTGTGATGCTATGCTATATTTAAATTACATCATTAGAATTTTAATTCCATAATCAACATGTTCTTTTGTGAAGCTGCCCTGTATAACTGTATTCCATAAACATTATTAGTAGGCAGTGGATACTACAGTATGTTGTTGGATGGCACTGGTAATCCTTCAGGTGCCCCGATCCCCTAAGCTTAAACCACACCAAACGCATGCTTATCTTAATCATTACTAACAGCGCTTAACTACAATTAATTAATTAAACCCACACCAAATTAATGACTGAATTTAGCTGCCCCACTCAATGAGTTTAAAACAAAGACATACAGTAGTTGTGGCCTGTGTGAAGTGTGTAGAGTAAACTTTGCATAACATGGCAACAGGATAATTTCTATTTGACTAGACAGTTCCCAATAGGTCGTGAGTATGTCCTCGTGGCAGTGCCATAGTAATCTCCACCTGTTACTGTTGAGCTCCTAAGGTCATATACCTGTACTGTAATTATTCCCCAGTCCAGAGATTACACACCACTCCACATTTGGTTTGGTAGTTAATGTGTGGGTCTTTCTTACTTACTGTGAGACATTACTGCGGTGAACAGTCACCTATAACGCAGTGGTTCTCAACCTGTGGGTCAGGACCCCCAGGGTATTTTGGGGGGTCCCAAGATGAGTAGCCATAATGTGCAACATTGTTTTCTCTCTCAACAGTAAACAAACCAACAACGTTTAAGTATAAAGAGGGTATCTGGACATTTCTAAAGTGACAATTTAAGGACGTTTTAATACCTCTAAAATGACAAACTAAACATTGGCCAAATTGTCAAATATTAGAGGCAGAAATTGTGAAAATAGTCGATCTACATGTTCACAACGCCTCGCAATGAGGCGTTGTGAGCATGTAGATCTGCTATTTTCACAATAGAACCATGTTCTACTAAATGTAATGCCTCAACTCTTAGTTCTTGTCAGGGTGGGGGGGGGGGGGTCCCAGTTAAAATTAGATTATTTTGAGGGTCGCGGTCTGAAAAGGTTGAGAACCACTGCTATAACGTATGCTGTCTTTGTACCTGTGTTGAAGAGGTAGATCTCATGGAGGTAGATAGTCATGGCAGCATTGATGGACTTCCCTGTAACCTTGCTGGCTGCTGGGGAGCTGAAGATGCCCTTCACAGACCCAGTCAAGTACAGCATCCTGGCCATCTCTCTGCTTCTGCTGCTGGTGGCTCTGGGTATCCTGCTGTGGCAGGTCTTCAGATGCTGCACAACACGTGCTAAACAGGATGCTGGTGAGTTCTGGGGAATAGAATACAACAGGGTTCCCCAATTAGTTTTCCCCAAGGGCCGAATTATGTCTAGGGTACCAAGCCGAGGGCCACAACATTGCAGGGGGCGACGGCGGCGTTCCCGCTACTCCAGCGACTGCGACAGTTCAGATATCGTCGTTGTCGGGTGAAAATCTTGTATGTCCAAAACCATTCGTTTTGCATTTATCATTTTAAAAATGATTTAAACTAGTGAAAACAGCCGATCTACAAGCACACAACGCCTCGCACCGCGAGGCATTGTGTGCTTGTAGATCTGCTGTTTTCACAACTTTTGTGCGACGGCCTTGTATAATTTGCGAAAGAACGTACAAATTTGAAGATACCAGATTTCCACCCGACAACGACGATATACCAGTGTTGTTGCTGCTCTTATACCACCATTATTACTGGGGTTGGTGTGGGCCAGACAGTAGCCCCCCGCGGGCCGCAAATGGCCCGTGGGCCGCCTATTGGGGAGCCCTGGAATACAACATAACACAGTAGAGCAGGGGTGGGCAACTTTGTTGATGGTGAGGGCCACTATATTTCCACCTTCACTCCAGACAGAGGGCCACATTGCATATTGCTACATCCTACATTGACATTCTAGTATCTCATACAAAAGAAGTCATTAGCAGATCTACAAGCTCAGAGAGGAATCCTGAATTATCTTTTGTTATTTTTTCATTGGAATCCTGAAATGTAACATTTTGATTTAATTTCAAACGCATTTAGTTATATACTCATATTAAATTTATGAACTTAAACACGAATATATTGGACATAAAAAAATACATTTTAATACTACTATACTAGTCATTAAGCTACTAATATAGACTGACGGAATTAAAGCAGGTCATGTTTGGAATTGTAACAGCTGAAATCAATAATATATCTGTATTATATTAACCTGCGGGCCGCATTTAGCGAAGGTGGGGGCCGCATCATCTGCATGTGGCCCCCGGGGCCGCCAGTTGCCCATGTATGCAGTAGAGGATGTGCTCATAAAAGTGACAAGTAATCATTAATAATTAATAATGACATAGTAATTATAGTAGAGTAATAATGTTCCCCTGACATCTGTTGTAACAGTAAGCAGCCTTCCCGACCCTGATGACATGTCCTCTACACCTGGAAATTGCCCAGGAATGCCAAACACTAAGGTGAGACCTGACAAGAAAAATGAAGATGAACATTTGATGGAAGAAGCTGCATGGTGGTGATGTAGATACAAAGTTGGAGTGAATTTCTTTTGAACTTCAGTCTTACATGGCCAGCATCACATTTTGTTAAGAGGGGCAGAATTCAAAGCTTTGCTGAGCAGTTTTTCATCTAGACCAGTTATACATTAGAGATTAGACCATATCTGTGTGCGAGTGTCTGTATGTGCGACTGCAGCTAATTCCACATACAGTACTACTGGACTGATCAGTCCTGTATTTCTTGTGCATCTCAATTTGTTAATATTTTTCAAATCAATGACAACCTTTTTTTCTGGATTAAGAGTTGCAGAGCAATTATCCCTCCTGGCTATGGAATACATACTGTATGCCGTAAGGCTATGCACCGGAACTAGCCAATCAGCATTTATCTGGTTTATGGGGCTTACGCTAACACAATCGTGCATTACATTTTCACAAGCTGAACTGAGTCTGAAATGACAATTTACATTTTAGTTGATAATCTATTGTAGGCTATTGGTTTCTAAAACTTTTACATTTCAAGGACCCCCCCCCCCCCCCACACACACACACACACACACACACACACACACACACACACACACACACACACACACACACACACACACACACACACACACACACACACACACACACACACACACACACACACACACACACACAACTCTGAGAGTGTACAAATGGACACTCCCCATATGAATTTCACTTATCAACTTACCATTTGTACACTCCCAGAGTTACAGACCTCACTTGTTTTAGCAAATCCCTTAGTCATACCGACATTTTTCTTGTTATTGGTAAAGATAAATATAATGTGTTTACAGCTGGGCTGTTAATACTGCTGTAAACTGTTGTTGCCTGCAGTGGGGCAGCGCAAACATGGCACATTTCAAATTGCCACCTATAGTACAATACAAACATAATTGACAGAAATAAAAGAACAATCAGGCTTTGCCGATTACAATACATTTAAATGACCGATATCTGAGAGAAAGATGGAGGAAGGTAGATAACAGTGGAGATTATCATCTAACAGAATGCTACAGTACTTTGACTGTACGAAGAAAGATGATTATTATTATTATGTTATAGGAACGCGACATGCCTCCTGGTGGAGATTTGCACTTTACTGAGCACATCTTTCTAGTTATTATTGTTCACTTTTACCATTAACCACTTAAAGGGCAAGTTCACCTCTGGGACAACCAGATCTTATTTTATTGTTGTTTGGGTTGTTTGAGTTATTTTTTGTGTTCAATCTGTGTTATGAGATATTTTAGTATTTCAGCATGAATGATGATGCATTTTGCATCATATGATGCAGCATGATGACTCATATGATGCAAATGCATCATCATTCATGCTGAAATACTAAAATATCTCAAAACACAGATTGAACAAAAAAAAACAACTCAGGATCGTGTTGATCTTGTCCCAAACAACAATAAAATCAGATCTGGTTGTCCCAGGGGTGAACTTGCCCTTTAAACCCTTAACCCTCTATACTAATACTTGATTGGGGTCAGCTCTGTACTTTTTTCCCTCTACAACACATCTCCACCGATCTACACTCACAGTGAGTCACGGTGTAAGCCACAGCGTAACTCTACATGGTTATCTACAGTATCTGTGTGTACCTCAGGAGGTGTGTTAGTCTTGTACACTGAGTAAACCAAACACTGAGTAAGGTGCGTGTGTGAGTTCTACTCTGCTGCTGTCGAATGGTGTGATCAAACAGAAGATAGATGACACCAGTCATGAGTCTGAGTCTAATAAAACAGACCTTGACTGCTGTCATGTTCATTACATGGTAATAATGGAAAATAGCTGCCTCATCAGAACGGGTACACATTATTGTGTATCATTATTTTATGCTTTAACTATTGAAAAATAGCAGATATACAAGCTCACAGCGCGGCACCGATCTGCTATTTTTGAAAAATCGTGAAAATTAGAATTTTTACACGATTCTATAAGCGTCTTTTGAATCCTTATAAGATTTTTTGAAAAACCCATGTTTCTATGTCAGCAATCTGGCCAGCCGTCGTCAAAGAAAAGGTCCTTTTCACTCAACTGGAGCTCAGTTGGTCTGTTCTTGAGAGACTACTATGTCAGTGGTTCTCAAACCTTTTCATGTGAAGGACCCCCAAAATTATATTTATTTGGCCACGGACCCTCATCTCAAAATATTTAGTTCCAGGGACCACCCAGAAGCAAAATTTGAGTTACAAGCGTTCGCTTTGAAAATACATAATATTCAAAGATCTGCACACATTTTCACGACTTTTTCAAAAATAGCAGATTTACACTCGGTGCCGCGCTGTGAGCTTGTATATCTGCTATTTTTCACTGGTTAAAGCATTCAATAATTCTAGGCCTGAGTGGGTTAAGATGACGTATGTCTAAATATTAGTGTGTGTGTGTGTGTGTGTGTGTGTGTGTGTGTGTGTGTGTGTGTGTGTGTGTGTGTGTGTGTGTGTGTGTGTGTGTGCGTGTGCGTGGCTCCCCCAGGTGGAGGACGTATGTGTAGAGTCTCACAGGCTGAGTCGGTATCTATCTCTGGGGTCATTTCCCTCCTCAGAGAGCATCCTGTCAGACGGGTCACTGGACGATCAGGCCAACCAAGAGACGGTAATACTGAACATGACAACATTCCTGAAAGCTGAAAGCTTACGTGGCCCTTCTGAAATTCAGATAACTTGAAGGAAGTTGCAGACCACGACAAAATGCAAATACCAAACATACTGTATATTCTTTAGAACAGTGGTTCTCAACCTTTTCAGGCCGCGACCCCCAAAATAATCAAATATTTTACCTGGCTACCCTGGTTTACAGTTGAGAGAGAAAACAATGTTGCACATTAAGTTAATCATCTGGGGACCCCCCAAAATAATTTGGGGGTTATATACAGTACATCAAGAATATGATGGTCTAAAGTTTAGAGACCATCAGCTCTGCCCCAGTTTGTGCTAACAAATTGCTCCAGGAGTGCAAGTGGGCTTTGTCCAGTTCTAGTATTTATCCTTTGAATGTGCATGGTTTCACACTCGTTTTGTAAGATCTACAAGAACACATCTGCAAATCATTTTTCATCTCAGTATTGTTCCTTTTCTAAGGAAACTTCAAGTTGAACCTCTAGACACTCTATTCTCACCTCCAGCAGGAGATCCATGGATCTCTGCGATTCTCCGTCTACTATGACCAGCTGCAGTCTCGTCTAGTGGTCACTGTACTTCAGGCAGAGGGGCTGCATGGAAGGAACAAGACCCGTAGTCTCCATCCCTTTGTCAAGCTACGACTGATACGGGTGGGATCTGAGGAAGAGGAAATGGAGGGTCTTGAGGATGAGGAGGTAATGGACCCTTTTCATAGATCTGGCTTAAAGGGGTATAAACATACAGTTGCAGTTAATACAATTAATAGTGCATGTTTGATATAGGCACACCAGTTAGCAAGTATTGACACAACTATTGACTGACTATTGTCAGGCGCCAGGGCTTGCTCTATGACATACCCGAAACTATGCTATGAAGTGTCTGTTAAAACGAAAGGGTTCATTGGGCATCAGGTATCAACTGAAAAAGGTTCAGTTCATTCAGCTGACATATGGTTATGTCCTTTTAATTTTGTGTAAATGAGCTGGAATGCTAGTGATTTCTAAAAGAATGCCTTGACTTTTAATTTGTGGTGGGATATTTTGAGTTTACCAGTGCCACCATTGTTTTAACTGTGTAAAAATATTCCTATTCCATAGTTTCCCTAAAATTGTTAGCATTTCTCATTTAAACCACGGCTCTCTGCTAAAGGCGTGCATAAATGAAAGCTTACTCATTCTCCTAGGGTGAAGGCATAACCCAAGATGCTTTGTGGACAGTGGTGCAGGAGTGGCAGACACGCACTGTGAAGAACAGCTCTAACCCTTTGTTTGGAGAACAGTTCAGCTGCAGCCTGCAACAGCTGCAGGAGCTGCATCATGTCACCCTCAGGATGGAGGTACTCTGAATTCAAACCAACAATATTATATTTCAATAAAGATATGTATTAAAAAGAAATGCACTTCTCGATTATTTGAATAATGGATAGTTGCAGTCCTACACACTTGTGTTATACTGAACAGCATCATGGCTGGAATGCATGAGTCAAAACTAACAATATCAGTCTTTTGTCTGATACCCAGGTGATTTACATTACTACTAACAATCTGTGTGTATCTGTGTGTGTGTGTGTGTGTGTTTCAGGTCTGGGACTTTGATAAGTTCTCCCGGCATGTCATCCTGGGAGAAGTTCGGGTTCCTCTGGGGCAGTTCAAGCGTAGTTCCTATCCTCAGGAACTCCAAGAAGACCTCCAGACACCTCAAAAAGTAAGACACTGAGACATGCCAACATACAGTAGGCCTACATACATGTATGCACAGTTTTGTGTTCATATTAACTGCAGACACAAATATGCAAACATGCATGCAATTGTGTTTGCATAAATGCACAAACAAGTACAGGTTGTGTCTTTTATACTTTGCTATCTTTAGCAGCACACCAAGATGTTGTACATACTGTGACGCCACCCTTTCCTTGCTCTCTAGGATCCTGTAGGGGATGTTCTTCTCTCCCTTAAGTTTCTTCCCACTTCTCAGAGGCTGGAGGTTGGATTTCTAAAGATCAGAACTCCACCCATTGACACACAAACAGATATGGGTAAATATCACACACCCACACTGTGTCATGCACACACAGTTGTCAGTTGTCTTGTCTTGTCATATCACATCCATGCAAGGCATGAGAACTCAACATTTTAATCGCTTAACCCCACTTAACCCCAGTGTTGGAAAAAGGACTCCAATGTTGTACTTAAGTAAAAGTATCAATTCTGCAATGTAGCTATACTCCATTACAAGTAAGTCTGGAAGTATTCGTATCAAAATGTACTAAAAGTACAAAATGTTTGAAAATAGCCGACCTACAAGCTCACAACAGCTTGTAGATCGGCTATTTTCAAATAGGCTAGGTATAAAATAGGACTAAAGTGGTTTATGTATGTTTTATAATATTGTAATTTATATCTGCAAATTAACTAGTAACAAGTAATGTTTTCAAATAAACGTAGTGGAGTAAAAGTACAATATTTGGATCCGAGATGTAGTGGGGCAGAAGTAAAAGTATTGGAAAGTGGAAATACCATACTCAAATAAACTACAAATAACTAAAAAATGTACTTAGTTACTTCGCACCACTGATTAACCCTTGCTTGATGCACTGTACAGCCCTGAACGCCAGGATCAGCATTCAGTGCAACCAGTGCAAGCGACGGCACCAGAAAACCTCGGCCTTTCCCCGGCGACAAGTGACCGTCTTCAATCAGGTCGTCATGTTCTCCCTGCCGGAGCTTCCTCTTCAAGAATGCGACATCTTGGTCTCTGTGTATCAGTCGCACGCAGCCAGGAAGTCACCCAAACATCTGATCGGCCGACTGAACATAAGGAAAGGGAAGAGTTCTGAGGACCAGCACTGGAGCCTGATGATGCAGTCAATCCGCCAGCCAGTAGCAAAGTGGCATCAGCTTTTGATTTAGAAACAGGGGTCTTCAATGTTTTCAGGCCAAGGATCCTTTAGCTGAGAGAGAGATGAAGCAGGGACCCCCTCCTCTACATATTGTATAAAATTGTGTTGCAGATTAAAAATGTTCATAGATTTCTTAGACAGCTTAGACTTGTTTGACAGCACTGTTATCACGGTTAATGTAAAAAGAAAAACATGATTCTATCACACAAAGATTTGACGGCCCCGCTGTAGTAACTCTGAGGACCCCCTAGGGGTCCTGGACCCCCTGTTGAAGAACCCTGATTTAGAAATTACAGCAGGTCAAGCTGTTGATTCCAAGACACTCTCGGGGTGTACAGTATGCATGGTGGGCAAAGCATGGAGCCAGCCCAGTACTGTCAGAGTTAAAGGATGGATAATCACTGGGCCAATCATCAGGACCACACCAAGGATATAGTCACTCATGACACAGTTACAAGTTACTCAACATAACATACTGTATGTTATTATGAGGTGGATGGTCATCAGTTTTGGCCTGAGTAATCGTATAACTTTTGCTTATCTTGAACCGAACACAAATTGGGCACAGCCAGCGTGGCCTTAACAGGTCGAAGTTCATATTTTAATAATTTTCTATATAGAACTTTTCTCTTAAAGTCAAGTGAATTGGTATCTCTCATTCCCTTCAAGAAATATATCTACTATCTACCAAAGAGCACCTTCTCTTTTGTTACATAGTCTTACAGCTCTCCACTTCCATCATGGATATTTCATTGATTTTGCGTTTTGGTTCTGTTGAATAAGCTTTAAGGTGGTCTATACTCTTTTAGTGAAATGTCTGAGTTCATCCAGATTTTAGAGCCATATATAGATTTTCTAAAAGGGCTTGAAAGGCTACAAGCCTAGAAACAGTAAATCTTGTGGGGTCTTCAATGTTTTCAGGCCAAGGACCCCTTAGTTGAAAGAGGGATGAAGCAGGGACCCCCACAACCTTTTCATAGATTCCATAGTTGTTTGACAGCACAATCATCAGTGTATTTTGTATTCATGTCAATTTGTGTATTCAGATATTGAACCACTTGAACCGTCAATACTTTTTTCCCCCCTCGTCCCCCTCTATACCAAACCTCTTTGCCGAAAATTGCCGATCTACAAGCAAACAACGCCTCGCAACGCAAGGCGTTGTGAGCTTGTAGATCTCTATTTTTGGATAAGGTTCTCAGAATATGGACGCTAGGGTTCAAGTGGTAAATCTAAAAAAGGAGGGGGAAAAAAAGTTTCTATCACACGATTTGGAGGACCCCCTGTAGTAACTCTGAGGACCCCCTAGGGGTCCCGGACCCCCTGTTGAAGACCCTTGTTGTAGAGCATTAAAACAAGGCTATACAAAGTTCTGTGGATGTAGGCCTACTGTAGATGGTTGACAAGATTAGATTCTGCTGTCTTTATTTATGTTCTCAAAATATGATTGTGTCAACAGTTAACCTGTCAGATATTGTCAAGTATCCATCCAGTTGTTCAATTCAATTAGTAAAATCATTCTTGTGAGGTGCATTTGCCACAAAGCACATAGGCTGCATCATCATTAAAAAGCTGGATAGTTAATTTTGTATTGGTGTTTGTCTCAACTGTGTATTTACTATTATGTTTATCTGAACTAGGCCTATTTCAATTTTATATTTGTGTTTTATGTTCTTTTTTCTAAAGGAGTGATTAAAGATAGCAATATGGGGGGAGGGTTGGGGAAAGAGAGAAAAAAAGAAAAGAAATGTCTTTACAATATTTAATTGATGTTTAATGTAAATTGTTGATGCATATGTGACATGAATAAAGATATTGAAAAAAAAATGGATAGGCCTACTTGGTCACTTGTTATTCTCAAGTTTTTTGACTACAAACGTTAATTTAGCCAACAATAGCATGTTTTTAGACAGATGTGTGGTATCCTAGCATAGTCTGGAGGATAGTGACGAAAATCGTTCACTTTTTCATACAAGCGTGAAATTTGGTACACTTGTACAGTTTGGAGCCCTGAACATTTTCAGATATGGAGCCATCGCAAATACGCCCCCTGGTGGCCTTGGCGGCCATTTTAATTTCCACCATTACCAATTAATGTATTTTACATCATAACTCCTGAACCAAACATGATAATACAGAATAGATGATGTCTACACCTATGTTTTGATGGTCAAGGATTACAATAATACCATGTACAACATCATAAACCGTTCAGAAAAATAGTTAATGGTCAATTTGGGGATGTTGTGAGGTAGTCCAATGGTTTTGTCTGAATGTTTGTCCGAACTGTTTTCACTTTATCATAAAAGTATGAAACCTGGTACACTTGTACAGTTTGAGGCCCTGAACCTTTTCAGATATGTAGCCATCGCAAAAACACCCCCTGGTGGCCATGGCAGCCATTTTACTTCCCACCATTTCCAATTAATATATTTTGCATCATAACTCCTAAACAAAAAATTATAATACAGAATAGTTGATGTCTAGACCTATGTTTTGATGGTCAAGGATTCCATTGATATCATATACAACATCATAAACTGTTCAGGTGAATAGTTAATGGTCAATTCGGTGATGTTGTGAGATACCACTGGTTTTGTCCAAACATTTTTCACTTTTTCATAAAAGTATGAAACTTGGTACACTTGTATAGTTTGGGACCCTGAACATTGTCAGATATGGAGCCATCACAAAAAAGCATTTTAAAAAAAGGCATTTTAATATCCGCCATTACCAGATAATGTATTTTGCATCTCCTGAACCATACATGATAATACAGAATAGATGATGTCTACACCTATGTTTTGATGGTCAAGGATTCCATTGATAATGTGTACAACATCATAAACAGTGGTGTGATATAGATTGTTGAAGTGGTGGCCCTCTAAATTCATGACGTCACATGCACGTCGCGCGCGCATGTGTGCACGCATGTCTGCCGCTAATACTGTATAACTATATAATTATATTTCTTATTATTTAGTTACATTGTTAATTTGTTGTTTTTATATTATTTTCAATTAATGTATTTTCCTTTTTATATAAAATAACTTTACATAGACTTTATAGACTCACTCACCCACACACACACACACACACACACAGTAAAGTCTGCTCGCTCCTTTCGGAACCTCTTTCGAGTCCCTTCGCTTTGCAGCTCTGACAAAATGAGTGATTTAAACTCATGACATGAAGAGTGAGGAGCTGCATAGCGGAGGGAGAGGTTCCGAAAGGAGCTAAAAGTCTGCAAAGAATGCTAGGCGAACGTATATGCTGGCCGCATATACATTAAGTGTAAATGAGCCTGCCTACCAGAGTATTGTTATGCAAAGCAGACAGGTAGAGGATTGAAGTACAACTGCAGGTGACATCTGCAGGAGTTAAAGGAGTAGTTCAGAAACCGAGCTGTCGAGCCGTCACACAACTTGACGACGTGCGTGCACGCGCGTGTGCATGCGTGCATGTCGGGCGCGTGTGCGTACAGCTTGATAAGTGTGGGCTCGCCGAGCCCAACCGAGCCCACGGCATCTCATCCCTGATCATAAACTGTTGAATAGTTAATGGTCAATTCAGTGATTTGAGAAGGAAATCACAATATTTTGCATCTGTTGCATACATTTGGTTTCATTGTCTTGTTCAAATGTATTTCTTATATTATATTTCATGTTTTTTGCTAGTATTGATTTCAAGTTTCATGCATGTTTTTTGTTTGACTGATTGATTGTTGTCGTTGTTGATGATGACGATGAATCTATTATTCAATCTTCACTGTCTCCTTCACAACCTCCTCCACATTTTTTTTTTTTGCATTTGGCTTGCCTGTGGAAGAGTTGACCACAATGGTCTCCAATCAAGTGGGTTCGTCCAACCCCAGTCAGTTGGAGATGGCATTTCTGGTGCCACCTCAAAACTTGTCCCCAACAATGTACTCCTTCGTAAGCTGCTCTTTTGAGTTGATGCACCAGTGCATCCTTAGTTTTTTGTGAATAACTCAAGACAAAGCTTGCTGGGTGGCATTTGGGACTGTAAAAAAACGCCATGAGAATGCCAAAACTCTGGGTCCACTCCTGACAAATCCATGGCTCTTCCTGTGTTCCATGCCTTCGCTGGCTGTGACACAGTATCTGCATTTGCAACCAGGGCATGGGAAACCTGGAATGCCTTTGACATGGCAACAGAGGCCTTCATGGCTCTGTCAAAGGGTTCATAAAACAATTCCAGAGCAAGTCATTTCCATTATGGAACACTTCACAATTCTCTCCGACGATCACACCAGCAGCTAACTTGACATCAATCAAGCTCATCTTGAGTTATTCACAAAAAAGGAAGAGTGATGGAGCATATACCCCCAATTAAGGATGCACTGGTGCAGCACCTCAAAAGAGCAGTGTACCAAGGAGTACAGTGTTGGGGACAAGCATTCGAGGTGGCACCAGATATACCATCTCCAACAGACTGGGGTTGGACGTACCCACTTAATTGGAGATGGTCTCCAATTAAGTGTGTGTGGTCAATTCTTCCACAGGCAAGCTAAGCTCTTGAGCTCTTGAGTTCTGGCTGCAAGAAAGGCTGCAAATGAATGCAAAAAAGTCTCCTTATAGTGCACAGCATAGTGTCAATGTGGAGGATGCTGTGAAGGAGACAGTGAAGATTGAATAATAGATTAATTGTCATCAACAACGACAACAATCAATCAGTCAAACAAAAAAAAACATGCATGAAACATGAAATCAATACTAGGAAAAATATGAAATGAAATATATGTGCTTAAGAAATCAATTAGAAAAACACAATGAAACCAATATGTTCTAACAACAACAAAACCAACTATTTCTGAAATAAAATCTTATAAATAAACCTTTGTCTGCATACATTATTTAAAGCTAATTTGTTATTGTCATATTGAATATTGCTCTGCTCTCACTGTATTATCAGGGGCAAAGCTAAAACTCTACACAAGTATACAACAGACACGAAATATTGTGATTTATCACTGAATTGACCATTAACTATTCAGCTGAACAGTTTATGATGTTGTACACATTATCAATGGTATCCTTGACCATCAAAACATAGGTGCAGACATCACATATTCTGTATTACCAGTAAGACTCCCTAATCGGGAGATAAGCGACCGTAGGTGGCTTATCTCCACAAATAGGGCAAAAATGTGTTTTTCCCAAATCTTCCTGATCCATGTTGATGACATGAGTGTAGACATGCTGTGTAGTGATATTCGTGATTTTAGGGCAAAAACTGTAGGAGCAGTGTCCAAAAATGTGTTTTAAAAATCGGCCTGAAGGTGGCGCTAGAATAGGGCCATGTGAGAAATGAGGGGTGGGGTCTCCGCGTTGCCTTGGCGGACGAATAGGTACCGGCCCCGGCTCTCCCGGACGCTCCTAGCCCGAGTTACGGCATTTTATGTGCGCTGCAGTGGCAGGGGGTCCTCCACTGGGGGCGCCACCACTTTTGCATCCGTTCTGGAGCACCAGGAGTGGGTGGTCCCCGGGAATTCCCCGTGAGCAGCCCCGTTGGGGTGGTCATTTGGTCATTTTTGCACATTTGGTCATTTTTTACATCTGGGGGTCCCCCAGGGACCTGGGGGTCCCTGGGGCTCCGGGGGTCCTTGGAGGTTGTAGTTTGGCAGGCAAGGAGTGTGTGTGTAAAATCTGGCATGGATCGGGTCAACGGGTGCGGAGATATAAGCAGGGAAAAAGTGTGACGTGTGACGTGTGAGCACATTTGGTCATTTTTTACATCTGGGGGTCCCCCCGGGGGTCCTTGGAGGTTGTAGTTTGGCAGTCAAGGAGTGTGTGTGCAAAATTTGGCATGGATGGGGGCAACGGTTGTGGAGATATGAGCAGGGCAAAAGTGTGACGGACTGACTGACTGACTCACTCACTCACAGACAGCCCGTGGAGGTTTTGGTAGTAAATGCGACCTACGGTCGCAATCATGTATGGTTCAGGAGATAAGACGCAAAATATATTATCTGAAAATGGTGGATATTAAAATGGCCGCCATGGCCACCAGGGGGAGTTTTTGCGATGGCTCCATATCTGACAATGTTCAGGGTCCCAAAATGTACAAGTGTGCCAAGTTTCATACTTTTATGAAAAAGTGAAAAATGTTCGAACAAAACCAGCAGACTACCTCAAAACATCAGAAAATTGACCATTAACTATTCACCTGAACAGTATATGATGTTGTACATGATATCAATGGAATCCTTGACCATCAAAACATAGGTCTAGACATCATCTATTCAGTATTATCATGTTTAGTTCAGGAGTTATGATGTAAAATACATTAATTGGTAATGGCGGAAAGTAAAATGGCCGCCATGGCCACCAGGGGGCGTTTTTGCGATGGCTCCATATCTGAAAACGTTCAGGGCCTTAAACTGTACAAGTGTACCAATTTTCACGCTTGTATGAAAAAGTGAACGATTCACCTTAAATCTGGTCATTATCCTACGGACTAGCAGAGTCCTAGTGTCTTTGATCAAATTGTTTGATGAGGCATGTTCTATTTTTATCTGCAACCTATGTTATGTTAAAGGCTTAGCTAAGGCTATATATTTATTTAGTTATCTCTGCACGTATCAGTCGCTCTGCAGTCTGCAGGGAAAGTGCATAGGCTATGCTACTTAAGGGGGGGGGGGGGTGTACGCTCACTGGCTGCTATGGCAACGAGACGCAAAGCGAGTGAGAATACTTCCCGACCTTGCTTCCTGGAACTACAACTCCTCGCCAAAAGGTTAAAGAAAGGCTTTTAAAATATAGACCTATCTTTAGAACATTTCGACAAAGATTCGGAAACATTTCTTACTTCACTTGCAGTTACGCGTCCAGTTTGTTGTTGGAGCTGATTTGGAAATGCCACTGATCATTAAAGACTACTCATGGACACAGACGGAATCCACTGTTTACATAAATGTACCTTTAAAGGGTACGAAGGTTGCAAAAGTGGACGTAATTTCTACAGACGAATATCTAAAGGTAACTTAATCGTTTATTATGCTATAGTCTGACACTTACCAGAGCTCCAGCCAGTGTTAAATGGTGCAGATGATGGTGGTAGGCGATGCTGCTGTTTATCTACCCAGACCCAGTAGGCTGATTGATTGATTGATTGAAGACTATTCGAGACTATTCACTGGTAGCCTACAAGGTCAACTACACCACAAGAAAGCATTTGGCTTGTTTCAATTGGGGTCCTTTTTTAACTCATGTAGGCTAATATACCAACTCTTATAGGCCTACTTTAGTCACAGGCTCAAAGGATAAATGATATTCTTTGTTAGGTCTAATCTCTATCTCTAGTGTTTTTTAAGTAACATGGGGTCTGTCCCTCCAGCTCTTTACAGAAAAAAACATTTTCAGGTTGGTTGCTAGACCATTTACCAGCTTCAATTTTGTAGTTTTTCCAGTTCCCGTTTTTGTCTTTGTGTCATCATTTTCAAATGTATTTAATTTTATTGATTGAATTAAAATTTGGTATCCTGAACTGAAAATGCATTTTCTATTTAATAAAGACAAACAGCTGGAGAGACAAACACTCCAGTATAGTCCAGTCATTTTAGGCCAAAATTTGTCCAAACCTAGAACAAATTGCAATAGTAGCAAACTCAACTGATTTTGTATCCTCAATATGTCCTTAGTGAGGGAAAAAAAGTCCCAAGGAATCCCACCGGGGCAAAGTTTTGAAAACGACCTATCTACCTTCACTTACTATACACTACAATATAAAGGAAAAAATGACTGAAAAAAGATCTGCTTTAAGTGGGATATGAGGGGTCAAACTAGGGGTTTTTAATTATTCTGAATCCATTGCAAGCATTTGTTTTGCATGAAAAACATTCCTTGGGCTAAAAACGGACCCCAAAAGACTGAAAATTGATGAAAATTGATGAAAATTGACGTTTTGAGTGGCCATTTCTGGCCCAAGGAATGTTTTTCGTGCAAAACAAATGCTTGCAATGGATTCAGAATAATTAAAAACCCCTAGTTTGACCCCTCACATCCCACTTAAAGCAGATTTTTTTCAGTCATTTTTTCCTTTATATTGTAGTGTATAGTAAGTGAAGGTAGATAGGTCGTTTTCAAAACTTTGCCCCGGTGGGATTCCTTGGGACTTTTTTTCCCTCACTAAGGACATAATGAGGATACAAAATCAGTTGAGATTGCTACTATTGCAATTTGTTCTAGGTCTAACCCTAAAATGACTGGACTAGTAGGCCTACTATCAGAATAGATATATTTAACACTTCGTATTTTTTTAAATAAAATAATATCACTAGTCTACCTACCTTTAATTGAACGTCGCTCAGTCAAAATGTTACTTGAGTTAAAATAACTAGTACTTTTAAAACATAGGTATTTCAAATGTAGCCTACACGATTTTAAAATAAAACGCTGCATTGAAATGTTGACATTTAAATTTTAAAAGATTTGCCAGACATGTTGAAGAAAATGTCATAATAAATATTCAAATTAGATATTTTAATTCATAATGTACTTTTTACCTTCCTATAAAGTGGAGTCAAAAGTTAACCGTCATCTTTGTACCACCAGGTCCATTTCCCACCCTTCCTCTTTGAAGCCTTCCTGTTTGAACCTATAAGTGATGAAAAAAGCGTTGCAAAGATAGGAAATGGTGTTGCCGTCATCATTCTGCAGAAGAGGACCAACAGAATGTGGGAGCATCTTATGATAAGTAACTGTAAGTAAGCACACACCTTAACTGCATTGTACTTGTGACAAATGGACAAAGATCGCCTCGGTTAACAAGGTAACCTGTTTCAGACGATAAAGAGAAAATGAAGGAAATTAGAGAGAGGGCACTCTTGAAAGTCCAGGAGAGGCTGGCAATGGAGACCAAAGCCAAAGCAGCAAAAAGGCAAGAGGAAAAGAAATATGCATTGGAAACAATGATGAGGGTATGTGTCTCATGGACTATTCAGGGCTCTCTGTGCCTCTCTATGCACATATTTTTGTTATTCATTTTAAAAAGATAAAATAGTGAAAACAGCTGATCTACAGGCTATTTTCACTACTTTTGTGCGACACTTTTGTATGATGTAGGGCTTTAATTTTTTTTAAAAGGGGGGGGGGGGGGGGGAAGAAAACTGAAATAAAAAAAATTAAAAAACATTCAAATTTGAAACTTGGAGATACGAGTGTGACGATATGTTTTTAATACTGCCTCTTTCATTGTCATCATCATAATTATTATTGTGTTCAGCTTGACCAGGAAGAGAGAGACAGGATCGGGAAAATGAAAGAGGATGAACGTGAGAAAGCAACAGCAGAGCTGGAGGCATGGAAGGAGAAAAGAGATGCAGTCAAAGAACCCCAAGTCCAAATGCCAAGTCCAAGAGCCAACCTGGATAAAACAAAAGCGTCTTCACATGGACTCACGGTCAAATGTGGTAAGAAATGCACTCCATTGTCTAACATTTCACAGTTATTTCAAACCTATGCCTCGATTATGATTAATGAACGATTTAAAAAAAAAAAGAACAGTGAAAATAGCAAGTCTACTCACAACACACACACACAAAAACAAATATATATATATACAGTATTTTCCGGACTATAAGGCGCACCCGACTATAAGGCGCACTGTCAATGAATGGTCTATTTTCGAACGGTTTTCATATATAAGGCGCACCGGACTATAAGGCGCACATAATAGACGCTACCATTGTGTTATGCATCCAACAGATGGAGCTGTGCTAAAGGGAATGTCAATGTCAGTGAATGATCCATAAGGTGCACTGGACTATAAGGCGCAGTGTAGTTTTTTGAGAAAATTAAAGGCTTTTAAGTGCGCCTTATAGTCCAGAAAATACGGTATATATATTCAGTTATAAGTCAGTTATTGGTTCTGAATATTGTTTGTGTGCATTTCCCTGCATGCAGATCAAAGAAGCAGCAATGAAGCAAGCAGCAAGAAAAGACAGGTGGATTTGCCTGCTCCGAGATCCTTTGGAAATATTCAACTCAAATTTACCCCAAGAGTTTTCCCCACAGCACTCAGAGAATCCAGACTGCCGGAGGAGGAAGAGGTGAGGGGATTTTTTATCTTCATTGCCAGTCAGCAGATCCTTGCGTGAGTTTTAAAGAGGATTAAGTGATACGTTTTGCCCGGTTTTAATGCAGAGATGGGTGATGGAACGCTCCCTTATATGAAAAAGAGAATTATGGTGACCAATAAAGATGTCTAAAACGTAATACATAACCAGAGCTTATTCCTAAGCCTCACATTCGGCAAGTAAAAGATAAAATATCTTTACATGACTTAGATGGGGTGAGGAAGTTTAACATTACTATTATTATAGTGGTTAGGTCAAGGTGAAGAATCTGCCCAGTACTCACTAATCAGGGAAGCACGGAAAACCGTCGAAAAGTAAGTTGAACACTTGATAGCACTTGATGAAAATACTGCCAGATTTTGACCTTCTCATTTTTGCCCAAATCTATTTTTGCTCAGAATTAGTTAAGATCTATGCACAGAGGATGTCCTATTACTTCCATCTACACATAATTGACCACAAAAGCTTAACTGATAGCTGAAGCTAAATTATATACGAGTTGGAATGCGTCATCTTTTTAAATTAGAATGAAGTTTATCATTTCAAATAAGAACCTCTTTTGTTCAAACAGTGGCTCAAAAAGCAAGCTGAAGCAAGACGCGCAGTGAGTGCAGACCTTGCAGAATTGAAAGACTTGAAGGAGGAAGAGAGGAACCCAGACTGGTTGAAGGAGAAAGGAGAGTATGTGATGCCTCTCCTAGATCTGAACTTTTCCAAGCGTTAAATACAGTAGGTGCATAATTTTGCATAATCTGTTATTTCACTCCATTCTTTCCACAGCAAATGTTTTTCAACCGGCAACTATCTGGGTGCAGTAAATGCCTATAACCTTGCAATCAAGCTGAACAGAAAGATCCCAGCCTTGTATTCAAACAGGGCTGCCTGTCACCTAAAACTAAGAAACCTTCACAAAGCTATTGAGGATTCCTCCCAGGTCTGTACGGCAGCTATATACGGATCTGTGTCAACCTGCTCTTTATTGCCTATCACAGAACACAACTTGCATTCACAAAACATGAAGAGAATCAAATTGGAAAATAAATAATGAATACACCCACCAATCCTTTTCATCAGGCACTTGATCTACTGACTCCCCCAGTAGCTGACAATGCACCTGCCAGAGCGAGAGCGTACGTACGGCGTGGCACGGCTTTCTGTGAGCTGGAGCTCTACACAGAAGGTTTGTTACAGCAACAGCTAGACTCCTAGACAATATGCTCGGTTTCATTTTCTTTCTTTATGAACAATTCTAAATGTCTAGAATTGATTTGTGTCACATACTGTATCTGAAGAAATAACTTGACATCCAAGAAGTTGGTTAACTACTTATAAACTTTGTCATGCTACAAATACCAAAAATTGCCACTCTGCAAGCTAACAATTTGTCACTGTGATAAGTTGTGAGCTTGTAGATCTATTTTTCCTTTTCCTTTAACATTTCATAAGATTTTCACCTATAATGACATGCGCCAGTCTTCAAGTGGTTATGCAGCCTAGTCTACAGTAACTCAAGAATAGCTGTCCTGTAAACACACCCATCCTGCTGACCTACAGTACATAATGATAATACTGCCAGCTAATCATGTTTTGGGACAATGTTTTCACAGGACTTCAGGATTACCAAGCTGCTTTGCTGATTTCTCCTCAAAATGAAGCCCTACAAGCAGACGCACAAAGAATCAGACTCATTATTCAAGGAAGTGACAGTGTTCTATAGGACATTTTGAGACTTGTAAAACCTAGCTGTGACCAGGTGGCTTTTGATCATTGGTCTCATCCATCTAAATAAAACAATGGCCCTTCATGGATTACATTACACCTAATTGATTACTGCAACAAGCAGTGAAACCTGATTTCTTTAGGTTTTCCTGTTTCACATTCCATCATTTCAGGCTCATGTCATCTTAAAATCCTAAATAAGCAGCATTTCGAGTAAATAATTCAATTTATTCCATTATCAAACAGTGCAAGGAAGCAGGGTGATGTCAACTGACAATGGCTCAGTATGAGTTGCCTAAACTATCTTCCCCTGTAACTTATTGATTTGGAAACAAAATAAATTGCTATATCAATATATAATTTAGATCATTTCACTGACACTGCCAGTGTTTGGGGGTATTTTACACTGGGGCCACCTATACTTCAGGTGTCATCTAGAGAGTGATGTGCTCTTAGGGATATGAAGTTCTTCAGGTAAAATGGTCCACCCAAAAGAACGGTTTATTCAGGATGTCAAGGAATGGTACTTTTTAGACAAACTGAACTCATTCTCTCAAAAGTATATTAGCAATCATCTGTGCTGCAGTAAAAGCCAAACAAACACACAAACACAATCTAAGGCAGTTTCGTCTTTCTATAAAAAAGGTGAGTTATACTTAGTTGTCCAAGTGTCTACAAGCTCACAACACATCGTGCTGCCAAGGGGTTGTGAGCTTGCAGATCTGCTGTTTTTGTTTTGCGTAAACCATGCACAACTAAGTGTGACTCAGGCTTTAAAGTTGTTCTTTGTCCAATAATGTCCAGTTGCAACATCTTCTGCACCACCACTAGTCTAGCCTCAGGATCCAGGCATTTATCACAAGTCTAGATTCTGAGATGTCTTTAAGAAACCAGGCATCGTTCTTTTCCTTTAGGTGGCAAACTTCTTCTGTCGAACCGGTGCAGGCAACTGAGTAGTAATGTCTAATAAAGGACGCTCCACCACCACCAGAGACCGGTCCTCCAGTAAGCTCACACACAGCAGGTGCTACAGGAAAAAGGAAATAGAATTTGGTAAATGTTTACATTCTGTAAATAATTAGACATAATAGGTTGGTTTGCTACACTCAAAAAGGATTTGTTATCAGAACGGCATCAATTTCTTTGATATTTGGTGTCAGTACCAATTAGGGGTGTCTTCTAAAAATCGACTAATCGACGCGTCGTTTTAAGCCCCGGGAATCGACGCCAATTGTTTGAGTCGAAGCGAAAATATATATTTTTTTATATCACCAGTTAGCCTACTACTGCGGTGCACTGCTGGACTGGTGTGGTGTCATGTACTTCCAATGAGAAGTAGCAATTGGCGAACAGTTATTTATTGTCTCGCACCAGCGTCGGGTTGAAAGTGAGACGGAACGGCCAGAGCGGTTCAGAACCGCCGCTTCGTTAAAACATTCAGAGCCGGGACAGTGTTCCGTTAAGAGGAGGAAGCACGCTGTCAAAATCCCATATTAAATAACCTCCTGCCACAGCACAAACGCGCGTCCACGAAGTAGTAAACAATCTTCTAAAGTCAAATTAACATACACAAGTGTAGGCTACAAGTTACATTTTCTAATTAAAGTGCTTCTGAATTGTTCCAGTGTTGTAATCCATGATGAATGATTGTGTTTCGCTGTGTTTGCGTCCATGACATGTCCACACTACTGGCTCTTGCGGGAGCTGTGCCACAGCGGAGATGTTTTATTTGTTTTAACGGTGTGTTATAACTCTATGGTTGTACACTGCTATGCAGATAACATTTGTGCTCGCGCACCGATATCACCGAAAACACTGTGTATTCAATTCATCTCTTAATGTATTATTCTATTATGTTGACGTGGTTTAAAGCAACACTTTTTTTTTTTTTTTTACACAGAGTAGACTATAAAACGATTCGTCGATGCGTCGGATTAACCCCCGCGACTCGAGTCGACTTCATAAATCCTGTGTCGAAGACAGCCCAGGTACCAATCAAAAACAAGTTAAAGGGATAGCTCACCCCCAAAATTATTCTTTTGTTTATTCACCCCATGGAGACTTCGGAATTCAAGGATATTTTTTAGTTTTGGTCACATTCCTAAGACAATAATTTGATGAGACTCTTTGTGTCTCCACCATTACATCTTGAGTTCCACCTGGTCTGTTATGATATTTACCTGGAAGAGCCTGGTGATCTTGAAGGCATGGCTGTGTCTGATCCTCTCATGCTCAGGCAGACTCCTCAGGGTCATTTGGTTGCTCAGTACAGTTGTCTTGTCAGGGAGAGGCTGAAGGAAGAGGATAAACACAAAAGGCATGTTTTATGTTGTGGCTGTCGGGTAGAAACCATTACTTTTCAGGAAATGAAAAAATAAAGTAATAATAATCGCTAAAGAAGAAGAAGAATTATTATTAATTTACCGAATGTCTGTCGTCCGCCATCCGTCTGCATGTTGACATCACTGATACTAAAATTGTCGCCACCATGGTAACAATATGCCCAACTGACATCAACAAAGCCCAACTGACATCACTGACTGACATCACTACAGTGCCAAAATTTGGAGATGACGTCACAGACTGGCCTGGACACGGAACACCATGTAGGAGCCATTATGTTAGGCCTTTTATTTCTGGTTAGTAGTATGCTGTTTTAGTTCATGGACACTAGGTGGCGGGCCCTAGATTTCAGCACTTGGTTAGCTACTTATTAAGCCCTTACTCAAGAAACACAGCCTCGACCCATCCATGCTGGGAAATTATAGACCCATTTCTAATTTTCCTTTTCTGGGGGGGTGATCAGTGATCAATTCAGTTCAGTTATTATTATTACTAGTAAGACACCTGAGGGTGGAATGCGACCTCAGGGTGACATGCGACCGTCGCGCCAATTCTTGACTATCTGGCCAACCACAGCGTTTCTCTGACGATTCTAGTTGTTGTTGGGAGTTTGTTCATGTTTTTGTGAGGGTATCAACCCTAGGAGACACGGGGAGAACATGCAAACTCCAAACAGAAAGGCCCTATCGCCAACCCCACCTAGGGTGTGAGCGATAGGGCCTAAACATGGAGATGTGGAGAACACTATATATGGAGATAGTCCAGTCCATCATGTCATATGGGACTACCGTCATAGACAGTAGCCATTGTTAGGCCGGAGTCAATGGCTGTCTGTCTGACTGTCTGTACAGGAAGTGATGTCACATGACATACTTTTTATGCCCATATATGAGTCATTCTGTACCACATCTCCATGTTTAGGCCAAACAGGTTCGCTCCATTTCTCCATGTATAGGTCCAAATACCCAACGTCGAGCTTGACAAGGAGCGAACCTTGTCAAGCTCTTACTAGTATAGGCAGTGGGTTGGGTATCGTCGGCGATACTTTTAATGGTATCGATTCACTGACACGATACTATCGAGTATCGGTTCACGTAAAAACGAACGATACCTTGTTTCGATACTTTTGAATGCACCCCTTGCCGATCGCATCTGTAACAGTTGGGCTACTGAAAGTTTAATGACTGCTTTAGTAGGCTACACTCGTTACTGTGAAAATAGCCGAGAATAGCCTATAATGTTTATTATTATGATAATGATCCAACGTCTATAAAATAGCCCATAGAAAAAGGCAAATCATAATAATAATAATAACAAATAAAAAGTATCGAAAATGGTATCGAAAAAGGTATCATATCGATTCCCAGGTATCGAAAAAGGTATCGTATCGATTAAAAGGTGAACGATACCCATCCCTAAGTATATATTGTCACTGTCGGGTAGAAACCTCATATCTCCAAGTTTCAAATATCTATGTTTTTCATAAAGTAGCCTAAAGCCCTGCTTCATCAGGGTCGCACAAAACTAGTGAAAATAGCAGATCTACAAGCACACATCGCCTCGCGGTGCGAGGCCGATTTGAAAAGTATGGATTGCAGTGATAATGTTTCATGGATGGGATCAGCGCGTATCTTGGTATAGACACTTCACAACCAGTCAATGAGCTCCATCAGAGCCCTTGTCTGGCAGGGATAACTATTCAAGGCTATCATCATTTCCTCATCCTTGAGACAGTAGGATTTGGACCAGGCTGGGTATACATAGGTCGCTGCAGAACCTCATCCACCCTTTCTTCTCTCTCCTTTTGGTATCTTTATCCTCCTCCTCCTTTTTTTTCTTTTTTATTCTTCTCTTTTTTTGTCTTTCTTAGTCTTGTGTATCCTTCTCTTTTGGCTACTGTCTATGACAGTAGTCCCATATGACATGATGGACTGGACTATCTCCATATATAGTGTTATCCACATTTCGTGACATTTCCTGACATCACACTGACATCACTCCCGTACAGAAGGAAGCTTACGGAAGGAAGGAAGGAAGGTCACTCAAGCGACACGGTTTTTCAGAGTATATGCGACCTTCGGTCGCAATTATTATGGGTCACAGATGAAGCATTCAGGAGATTCAGTAGGACAGGACAAGGGTTGGGGAGCACACCTTTCTTACCAGCAGACCAGCAGACAAACAGAAAGGACAGAAAACTACTTCAAAACCCAAACACTGCAATATCAAATGGTATGTTTCATTTTCAACTGAATACCTCATGTCAATAAATGCACCTCAAAACTGGAAACTTTGGACTGGACATTATATTGTTTGTTTCTGTGTCATACTGCGTAGGATCACCCTCACTACAACCCGTGAAGTAATGTGAAAGATCATAGGTGAAATTGCCATTACACCTATGGGCATAAAAGAGTGCCAGCCAGACGGATACAACGGGTAATGCACAACTGGACATCGATGGTGACTGTTATGCCCAACGGTCACCGGTCTGGGTTCTCCAACATTACTTCTGAGACTCCTACATTCAATCCCTCATCGCACACCCCCGGGCACAGGACTAGTAACAACATTATTATTATTATTAAAAAAATAACCTTCAGTGACTGTATTTCATTCAAATAAAAATATAATTGGTACATTTTCCATTCATTCTCCTCACTAGAATGTGTGCTGACCATATAAGGGCTTCCACCATGGCCCGTGTTACGAGCATAGCTAGATTCGGTTTTCAGAGGTGGCCAGCCAGTCCTCGACCAATCAGGGTAGAGTATGGCTGTAGTTATGTTATGATGTTTAGTTATGATGGTTAAAATAAAAGTTTTGAGAACCACAGTCGCTCTGAATTAAGAACGTCTGATAAACGTCTAGATTGTAAACAACTTATCTCATAAAATGCCACAGTCTCGTAGTAAATCAGTATCATACATATCCTGAAGCTGGAGACATAGGCCTACCGATATTCAGTGATTGGGTCTAATGATCAAAACGAGAACATTATGGTGTAAAAAATCTATAAAAACTAAACATTTCCACGCTGTAAGGCCAGTAAGGGGCAAGATGACCCCCGGCCACTTTCATTATCACTGAATACACCTTTAAATTGTAACGAGCTCTTGTTAATACTTTTCATTGGTTCAATATTTATAATACCCACAGACACAAGCTCACAAACATGAATAGCAAATATTGAAACATCTAAATATTGAATCAAACCACTTAACTGTCTGGGGTACACGCAAAAGCCAGAGTATACATTAAAATGACCCCAGAAGTGTTTTAAAGTGAAATTAACCCCTTTCCCACAAGGGGTGTGAACTTGGGCACTATAAATCTTTACATACTGTAGGTCAGTAACTAGCTACAGTACACGGTACATACCAGACTCTGGTCAATGATGCAGAACATGTAAAGGTCATGCAGGATGATGTGGCCGGGGTTTGTGGGACTGTAAGTGACGTGTGTTATTGGCGTGTCCCGATGGAGCCACAGTGGATGCAGGCCTTGTTTCTGGAGTTTTCTACTCCACTCGGTGTACTCCTTCTGCGCTAGGGAGTACTCAAATATCTAGACGACAGACAAAAGAGAAGAAAATCACAAAATTGTGCAATTGCTTGAATAGTGCAAAACGTGTTTTTCTCCCGTCTTTACAAGTTGTCTTGTGATGGACATTTGAGCTACCGAAGCTTTGTTTTCATGGGCAGCAGGCTCAGGAGAAAGAGCATCAGTCTTACAATTCCCAGTTTGATTCCTGGCAGATCCTGACTGCTTGTCAAAGTGTCCTTGAACGAGACACTGAAGCCCTAACTGCCTTTTTGCCACCACTGTGTGAATGTAAGGCACATTGTAAAGAGCTCTGGATAAAGGTGATAATGCACCATTTACCATTTTGTACCCTGCAGCAAGTGTGGCATTTAGCTTTCAACCAGTAAAATACTTGAATAGATTCCATTGGCCATGGCTTGTCAGTTTTCCATTACATCTTTTCATTACAATATGTAGATTTACCAGTGGCTTGGTCAGAGTGTCCATAGGCACCTAAAGCAAGAGCTGTTATGAGAGGTCAGCATGAATCTGATAGGCTTTCAGTTTACCCCTGCAGGCACATTTTCCATTCAAGTTGAGAAATTGCGATCTTGAGTGTTCATTTCACCGCCACATTTCATGTTGCCTGGAGTGAAATCACTTTTAATTCGCCTCCTCCCATTAACTTTGCATTTGCACACTGCCTCAAAATGGCCCATTTGGTGTGAATGTGCAGCAAGAGTATGTCCACTGTAAACATTGTGCATTTTGCCTTTATAAACTTAACGTTTAATGTGCATCTCCTTAAATAATATTGTTTATTAGATTATTGTAGTTAGTCATTATTCATTAATTATAATTAATGAATTATGAATGTTATCTAGATTGCACAGTGGATAGGAGTGGCTGATTGAATACAGGATGAAACGGTTGAAATCCAGTCCGTTCTCAACCCGTCATATTTTGCTGCTTGCTTGGTCAGGTTGCTTTGTGCGACGCGGATGTCGAACATGTCCCTTTGCATACTATGCAGCCCATGATGATCATAACTGATTCACATCAAATCGTCCTTGCTCGGGTGCACTTGATGGGACTCAACCCCCGCTTTGTATGAATGCTTTCTAACTTGTTTTCAATGTTTTAATGGTCCACATTATTCCTGAGTTGTCACATATGCATTCCAACTAATCACTTTTGAGCTCCCAACTCAAATGTGGCGAGTTGGGATGAGAATATGTTGTCGAAATCTGTTTTCTTTTTAGATCAAAGAGAAAATCTTTTCCTTTTTAGTTCAAAGCGCAAACAAAGGTCTGCACACTGTAGCTCCCTCAAGTTACTTACTTCGGCCCTACACTCAAAGAGTTAAGCTTTGAGCCAGAGCTCGCTACATAACAAGCTCTTGCTTTAGGTTCTTGTGGACCAAGCCACTGGAACAAATGTTAATCAGCTAGCCAGTATCAGTTTATTTTCCATTTCTGGTGCCCTTGCTCGGACCAGACCCATCTTCAAACTATTCATTATGATCTGAACAACAAACCTATAATGTTTTTCACCTAGCACACTTGTGATGCTATTGCGTTGGCTAATATCTGTCCACAAACATAAAGACTAGAAGACACAATGAAAACAATACCAGCCACGCTAATAATAATAAAGCATTCATGTTTTTTAAATGGCAGATTTTGTGTTTACCTGTTGGTCAGCATGCACCATGAACAGGTTGCCTGTTGTTGGGTGGATAGCCATAGCAGTGGGACAGGAGCTGTATGCTGGAACTTTACAATGGAGCTACACACATAAACACACACACACACACACACAGAGTGAAGGGTCACTACTGTTGTTGTACCGTATAAAAAGGCATAAACTCCAGGCACTCATAATCAATAAACCCAGGTAAAGAGTAAAAACGATAAAGTCCTAACTCACCTTTTGTGTGTGTAGGTTGTAGACATGGATGTGGCATTCAGTATTAGCGGTAGCTAGCCATTTTCCATCCTCACTGGCACACATCAGGTGAATTGCCTGTTTTGAGCCTGGGGACAAAAGAGACCCACACAAGAGCCTATCAGAACTGGCCAACAATGGCGTTTGAATATTCCTTTTAAAACACCAAGTGAGTTTGTTCCAATCGAATGTAAAAGAAATAAGAAAAAGTATGCAGGTAAACATAATTCAAACAGAGAAGAAGTCTTTCTTTCTCCATAAGTGGCGGTCACGGTTGGTGCTGAGAAACACACCCTCTTGTTAGATCAAATTAATGATTACTTCATACTTATTTTATTCTATAGCCAATAAAGCTGTAATGGTTTAGATACAAGCCAGGACTTATTTGGAGAATGGAGACACATAGTTCCAAGCATGTGCTCATTGTGCTGTGATGGATCGTTACCTCGAAATGAAACAGGAAATTATAATCAATTTTTTTTTTTTTATCAAATGAAGGTAGGCTAGAAGAGAAATGTGACAATTGAGGGAATTTGACAGGGAGGGCCAATCCATAGCTACATACTTTTTACATCGCTTTTTCGATCAATCATTTTGTTAAAGGTCTGCCATCACTATCAAATGAATCACCCGTTTCAGCCTGACCCGTTATCATTTTGAATCAATTAAAGTGACGTTGTGTGATGATTAATCGTGTGTGCTTCTAGTACCGACTACCGAGCGAGTCTGGTTACCGTTTGTCTGCCATGTGAAGTCTGTCTGTTTACAGCGAGAAAGCAGATTTATCCTTCGTTGTATGATGGTATCGCGACCACATGGCAAACAGCTAATCAACAAGCCCACGACGCGTTGCATCAGCGATGCATTGTGTGTGGACTTGTAGATTGGCTTGCGTTCATGCACAACACCGCCATACGATGAAGTAGAGCCTCTCAGTATATGGAATATTCTTTGACAGCCTTAGAACACACACTCATACATTTAAGTCAGACAATGTTGCCTTGAGTGTCTCACCTTGCTTTGGCTTTAGGGTGTGCAAATACTTGCACTCTGACTGGCTGAGAGCCACGACAATGACTGAAGACTGGCTAGAGGACGCAAAGAGTTTGGAGGAGTCTGGGGAGAAGCAGAGCTGGTGGGCAGAGCGAAGGACCTTTGGCAGCTTGGACACCTGGAGGCAGGAAGAGAGAGAGAGCACTCACACACTGTACCGTAGAACACTGCTTCCCAAACACTGGCTCATCTTTATGCGACCCTTTAGTTTTTGTTTCCTACATTTAGTTTTGAATTATTGTTATTTCAAAACATTTTCAAAAAACATTCCCAAAAAGGTAATTTTGTGAATAAATAAAAGAAAAATCTAAGAAATTCCATAAATTATAAAACAAATGTTTAATAATTAACGAGAATAGCCGATCTACAAGCTCACAACATGTCGCGAAGCCATGTGTTGTGAGCTTGTAAATTGGCTAACGTATTTTCACTAGTTTGGGTACCGGGCAATTTGGGCAAATCTTATTTCCACTGCCATAGAATATTCTTTATAGTTGGACTTAAGCGCTTGTAGAGGGGCTACAGTACATCTGAAAAGGTTTTGACATCATATTAATAGATATCCCCAAAATAGGGACACCAGGGTCCAACAACACTTTGTTGTTTTGCATTTGTTGTGTTTAAATGCTGGTCAACATGAATATGTTGAAACGGTGTTCAGAAATGTTAAATGCTGGTCAGTAGGTCCAATGTAGACAAGGACTTTATGGATATGCAGTTTATTGTTTGGCAGCCTCACCTTATTGATGCTGATGTTATTGTTCTCGTACTGTATTCTGTAAAGGCGAACACTGGAGACAGTAGAGTATGCTAACCAGCTTCCACACGGAGACAGAGAACTGGAGCAAATATGGTCATCTCCCTGAGGGGGGGGGGGGGGGGGGGGGGGTCACATCACATCCAAAGATTTATGGGTTTCAATATTCTCAATGTTTAAAACTAACTAATGAATAGACTAACACCCCAACAAATATAGATAAAAGTAAAACACAATAATAGAAACTACTGGAGAAATCTTCTGACCATTTCTAAAGTAACTAGAAGTACTGTTCCTACGAAACAGTGTGGGCTTGCTTGTAAAGAAATAATTTAAAATAATAACTAAAATAAAAACTCTTAATCAAATAAATTGTTGTTTTTCCTTCATTTATGTTTGCCAACGTGACTATATTCTGCAGCGTGCTAAATGTCATGTGAAGCTCAACCAATACTCCAACTAACACCTCTCCCAGATGTTTTTCCGCCAATTGCACCTCATTGGCTAAGGGCCCTGCCTTTGTACTGTCTTTGTACTGTCTTGGTAAATAAATAATGAAGATAACATAGTGTTCTCGCCTTTCAGGCGAGACCACAATTTAAGTTTTTTTTGGAATGTAAAGGTCCAACAAGTTTATATCAGGATCATAAAGGGAGCCAAGTACAGACCTTTCTCTTCAGGTGAATGAGTTTCTCCGGTTGTCTCTTCACAGGTAGACTGTCTCCAGGTTTTCCTGGCAACACATAAACCACAATATTTAAATGCCAAAGCTCACAGGAAGAAATACAGACCACCGACTTGTGCAGATGATAATCTTGGGTTTATGATGGCCTGCACATTCACTTCCCTCTGCTGTGTTTTTCCTCACCATGTCCTTCACTCTCTCCCAGTCTCCATAACTCTAGATGGCCGGGGAATTGGAAGAGAAGCATTCCTGATTTCTTCCCACAGGACACCAAGCTTCTCTACAGGGAAGATTTCAGGAAAAGGGTCAAATAATGATGGAATAACCTCGGTTTACAGAAGATGCCAACTTGTCCTACCTACTCTATACTTACATGGGGGAAAAGGATTTTGCGCATCGCTGCTTCTTCAGTCCTCTTCTCCACTTTGTCCAGCAGAGGTCTCACCATCAGCTGAGTGTCCATCCCTGAGGGAGCCACAGTGCAGACAGTCATCCACAATTTATTGGAGAAATGAAAACCCCATAATAAAATGATTTCAATGCAAAAAATAAAAATAAAAACAATATTACACAATATTATGTCCTGGCATCCCTTCAAGAAAAAAATAATATTTCTGGTACATTATTCATCCCATGAACTGTCAATTAAATACAAAAAAGGTACAAAAAATACATTTACATTATAATGGCAGCTCGCCATTAACATAGGGTGCCCACGATTATTCAACATTTAATCGGCAGGTGCCCATGGCAACCCGCCATTTTACGTATCTTTGAGGTTCTGGCAAAAAAGTCATTAGAGTAAATGTAATCCAAGTATGTCCTGTTTATTTTCATGATAATATTTTCTTTCAGTCAGGACCGTTTTTAAACAATCGCGGAAAAACTGCATGTTTGTGCAGCAGCGTTACAGGGAAGTGAAACAGGGAGACAGACTTCCCGGTCACGTGATCTCGCACTGCATTTCGGGAAATGGAGTGTTTTTCGTCACGGCGGTAACGAGTCAAACGCGTCAATGGGCACACAGAGACATCAAAGAGTTTGGTGTGTTGACACGTCGTGGACCTCTAATGAGTTAACATCCTCAACGTACAAACGGATAGCAAATTTGTGAAACGGACCTCCAGAGACCACTGAGGTGTCAGTGTGAGCCAGGGCCCGGACATCATGTGTGTGGTTCTTGAAGGTCCTGGTTTTGATCCATTCATGGTCTTGCTGGTCCATGGTTGAGGAGAGGAACTGGAACTGGACCACAGTGCCCTCTGATGTCCCAGCTATTAGACTGCTCTCATCCTGTTGGTCCCACATTGACACAAACAAGGAATGTAATATTTAGAAAATAAGCCTAACTTGTGTGAGCTTGTAGATCAGCCATTTTTGTAGAATTTATGTTATCAAAATGTCTACTATAATAATGACATGCCTGAAATTAGACCGCTAGGGTTAAAAGCAGTTAAGAAAGACACATGAATGTATATCATCTCACAAATACTAAATCTGGAGTCTTATGGTGCAGATATATGCAAGTGGAGTGAATCGCCTTCACCACCAACTGTTTACCACTGGGGGGCAATGTTGCTACAACGCAAGCTATGTTTAAATGTTTCATCCCCAGGAAACCAATTAATTCGAACACCTTTCACCATGCTTTTATGCCTTTATTGATAGGACAGTAGACTGACAGGAAATGGGGGGACGAGATGGAGAGTGACACGCGGCAAAGGTCGTCCGGATCGGGAATCAAACCGGCGACGCAGACAGGCATCCATGTCTATGTGGCAATGCCTAAGTGGCCAGCTGGCGCCCCATGTGCTTTGTTTTCTTTTATTTTGTAGATAGTCTCTGTACAAATACAAAGATGTTGTTTGGGCTCCTGGTGGGTTTAAAATATAAACAGACTGACAATATGTAAGACAAGACTGCAATGGGCCTTTTTTACAAATGGGAAAATAGCAAAGACAGTATAAACATTATGTTTCATACCAGCATGGGAAAACACCTGTAAGGTTAACTTAAGGCTGGCACAGAGAAAATACCTAAATGAAACAAACGCCACAATAACAAACATCAGCTACCATTTATTCACCTGTGAATAACGTCAAGAGTTTCTTCTCCTTTCTGTGTGTCTCTGACAAAACATTTTAGCAATCCGATTGTCCTGCAAGTCTGGCTGTACCCATCAGCATGATATTGAGACAATCTAAATGTTTTTTGATGCTCTCCTCACCTGCTCCATCACCAATCCCACAATCTGTGCAGGACTGCCCCCTACTTCCATAGAAAATGTATTGGCTACACCAGTGTTTCTCAATCTTTTTTGGCTTGAGTACCCCCTTTTGCAGATTTTTGAATCCAAGTACCCCTTATAACCAACAACAACATTTTACCAACTGCAATTAAAACCATAACTAGTGCCAGTGGTATATGATAACCCCACTTTTCAAGAATATAACATCACAACAAATAAAAAAGAGTTTCAACACTGTGGCCATAACATTTCAGTATTCAGTTTTCATGTCAATAACTTACATTCAGACAACATTCAAACACATACCAGTTGCCTGGTAGCCTACCATGTAATTTGGGTTGGCAACTATCATGCTCACAACAAGTTTCTACAAATGTCATCATTAAACATAACAGTAAATGTTATTTCTCCTTCTAATTCAGTTGTAGTTAATTATTTAATTATGAATAATAGTATGATGATTTATACTTCTATTTTTCTTTTTGGGGGGCTTTATCTTGAGTACCCCCTGAAGTACCTCCGCGTACTCCCATTTGAGAAACACTGGGCTACACTAGACATACACTTTAACAAGCCATCAACATACAAACCATAACGATGCAGAGTGTATCGTCAGTATTTCAATGATCACATGCTCACCTGTGAGACAGCCAGGGCCAGGACATCCCACTTGGTGACCGGGTGAGTTTTGACCAGCGTGCCAGAGAGGCCGTCCCACACCTGGACCTTTCCTGCAGAGTCCCCGCTGACGATGGTGTGGTTGGACAGGAAGGTCACGCTCCACACCACCACCTCCATGTTCTTGGATGCTCCCACATTTCTGTCCACCAGCAGCCTGTGGGTGGCGTGGCCTGAGAAACACATTAAAAAGAACAAAGTATTTCAGGACCATATCAGGCAAGTAGGTTAATAGGCCCACGATGCAGGAGGTGACTGACATGCTCAAGACAGTTTGTTTCATAAAGCAAGGGTTGACACTAAGGTCTCAGAGGCACTTGCCTATTGGGCAAGTACAGGTCATGTTCTACTTGCCCGAAGGTAATGCCCACTTGCCCGAAAAGTAAATCGTCCATTATAAAATGATAGGTACGATTTTAATTACCGCTCAATTTAACACTTATTTCTTTACTTTCTGGGGCTGTGCGATAAAATGTCATACCTCAATACCTCCAAATCCAAATACCAAATACTTTAGCTATGATTGAATATGTCTATGGTTTCACACTTGTTATTTTATATTTTTAAATGTAGCAGTCAAAACAGCACATTATAGGTAAATAGTGCTCTTATTTTACATTCCACAGACCAGAAGACACAGCGCACTGGCCACGCTCAGGTGTTTAGACAGATATCTTGTGTTGCGTTTATAGCCTCAGTGTCAATGCCTGATAAAGTGTTGCATAATGCTATCATAGTATTTCAAAAGCAAAGCAGTGGCATACTTGAAGGATTCCAAAACAGATATAATTATAAGATGGAGGACAAAATACAATAACGGCTACTGAAAGTGCCAAAGGTAGTCCAACACAGAAGCTTCGATACATGCTTCAACTTGAAATTACATTTATAGAACCATTGCTTCAAAGCTTGCTTCGGTGCGGAACAAATCACGTGACAAATGACATCCGAAGCGGCAACCAGTTCAGTTCCTCGACCTGGGGTACAGAGTCTTGCTCAAGGACACCAACTCCGGGGGAGCCCGGGATCGAACTTGGAACCCTTCGGGAACCCTCCGTGTTCTAATGACGGTTTCTCTACCCGAGCCACTGCCACCCCATGTATAAATGTAATGCAGTCTTGCACTTCGCCAGGAGATGTCACTGTAACTGAAGCTTCAAGTAATTAACCTATTTTTGAAACTTGAAAATTTGCCCATCACTAGTACACCAAAGTGGAAGAAGTGCCCAGCCCTGCAAAGATCAATCCTATTCCACTAGGAACACTGCAGTGTGTTGTTGAGCTCACCTGACTGAATATCAAAGACTCTGATCATGTCCATCATGCCAGCAGCTATCAGTGTTCCAGAAGGATGCCAAGACAGAGAGATAATACGACCTAGGAGGACAACATCAAAATGAATTAAATTAACAAGTCACAACAACAAAGCTCAAAGAAAAATTAAACATATTGTGGTATACAAGAGCGAAGAAAATGTAACGTGTCCTTATTTAGAAATGCTAGAAAAAAGTGTGCGAGCAATTTCTGTGGTTAGCAGAGGCCAGTCACACTCCATCGCCCCCCTTTGGTAATTAGAACGAATTTCCGTCCTATTTCCCAATTACCATTTATAATGCAGGGGTCTTTTCAGGCCAAGGACCCCTTAGCCGAGAGAGATGAAGCAGGGACCCCCCCCCCCCCCCCTACATATTGTATAAATGTGTGATGGAGATTTTCACACATTTCATAGATTTAACCACTTAAATCGTCGATATTTTGGAAACTTGAACATTCACTCTGTACTTGGTCTGCAAATTTTTACCTCTACACCACCTATTTGCCAAGAATAGCCGATCTACAAGCTCTCAACGCCTCAATCTGCTTGGCTAAAGATCTCCTCGGAATAGGGATGCGAGGGTTCAAGTTGTTAATTTAAACCATCACACAAGGATTTGGCACCCCCCCCTGTAGTAACTATAAGGACTCCCTGGGGGTCCTGGACCCCTGTTGAAGATCCCCGATGTAATGTGTAATGAAAATATTGAGCATCGTGACGTGCAATAAGAATGTAAAACAATACAATACTGCTCAAACACCATGCCTGTGAACTTTATATACTTACTTTTCTGTCTGTCCAAGTTTCTTTCAAACTGAATGCCATCTTCCAGTATTTGAAATAACTTCACTGTCCCGTCCTCACAACCAACCTGACAACAACAAAACAAAAATGTTATTAATTTATTTATTATAGACGGTGTCAAGGCAATGAGGTTAAATACTGAAGTCTGACAGATGATGTACACAGTACATTTAGCATTACAACAACTCAAATTAAACTGACACATATTACACATGTGGTTAAATGAACTGTCCATCTCCAGTGCAGTACAGGATAGGGCTGTCACAATTATTACATAATCGTCTAATCGCAATTATTTTACATAATCGTGATTATTTTTCATAATCGTCATAATCGTGAATGTTGAAAATGTTTCATATATAAGTAAAAAAATAGTGGAAATAGCAGATCTACAAGCTCACAACGCGTCGCATCGCGACGCGTTGTGAGCTTGTAGATCGGCTATTTCCACTATCAATGTTATTTTTTAAGTAGAAAGTTGTCAAATATGTCCATTTTTCTTTGTATATTTAGGTCATGTGTCTTATCTGCCATGTGCAACTTCAAAGCCTAAAAGCCAAACAGAAATGTAATTATCAACGACAAAAACACAATTAAATCGTTAATCGCAAATTATTTGAGTGACAATTAATCGTCATGTAAAATGTCATAACGTTGACAGCCCTAGTACAGGACTGTACTGTGTGATGACTGACTGACTGACCGCCAAGTGTGTCCCCTGGCTGTTGCTGCTGATGGTCCAGACGGGTCCTCCGTAAGCATCCAGCGAGTACCGGGGCTTCAGGTTCCCCAGGTCATACTCTGTGATCTGTCCGTTCAGACCAGCACTGAACAGACGCTCTCCCACGTAGCACAGAGCTTCAACGGTCCTGCCGTCCTGCCCTGGGATCACCTGAACCACAGCAAAAGAGCACATGAATAAACCTGCTGTTATACCATTTAGGCCTAGAATTATTGAATGCTTTAACCAGTGAAAAATAGCAGATATACCCAGCTCACAGCGCGGCACCGAGTGCCGCGCTGCGAGCTTGTAGATCTGCTATTTTTTTGAAAAAGTTGTGAAAATGTGTGCAAATCTTTTGAATGTATGTATTTTCAAAAGCGAACGTTTGTAACTCAAATTTTGCTTCTGGGTGGTCCCTGGAACTAAATATTTATGGATGCGGGTCCGTGGCCAAATACATATAATGCATATGATGTCCTTCACCTGAAAAGGTTTGAGAACCACTGACATAGTAGTCTCTCAAGAACAGACTAGATGAGCTCCAGTGAAAAACACCTTTTCTTTGACGATGGCTAGCCAGATTGCTGACATAGAAACATAGGTTTTTCAAAAAATCTTAGAAGGATTCAAAAGACAAATTTTTATTTTCATGAATTTTCTAAAATAGCAGATCTACAAGCTCGCAGCGCGGCACTCGTGCCGTGCTGTGAGCTTGTATATCTGCTATTTTTCAATAGTTAAAGCGTAAAATAATGATACACAATAATGTGTACGCGTTCTAAATGGATTAAAAACCTTTAAGACCTGAGGCGGATTCTACAAATGCCTTCTAAGATCAGTTGTTTGCACACTTTTAAGATTTTTCAAAAATGATCAAAAATAGTAGATGTTCGAGCTTGCAGCTTGGCACAAAGTTTGTAGATCTGCTATTTTTGAATAGTCAAAGCAAAAATCTAAAATCACACAGATGCTTTCCAGGTTTTAATGGGTAAACCCTCTAGAATTAGTGAAACAGAGCTGAGTTGCAACTCCTTTTTTGTGCTCTTTTCAGTTTACACCAAATCTGTCAAAGATAGCCAATCTCCTTGTAGATCGTCTATTTTAGGAAAATACCCCCCTCCACAATTAATAGCAGGGTGGTGTTCAAGTAGTTAATTAATGCTGCAAAGCAATTCATATTAACCACTTCTAACATGCAAAAATGGTCAGAAATAGCTATTCTATTTTTGATTTATGTCGTATGATGAAGTATATAGGGCTCAAGTCATTGGATTCTCAAACGAGTATGTGAACAGTCTGGGCCATTCTTTAGAGCAGTGGTTCCCAACATTTTCTAGATCTGGGGCCACGAACACTTTCAAGATTTTCAAGTATGACCATGGTCTGGACAGGCTTGCATTTTCACAAAATCACAACATGTTTATTTTAATGATCATTCAATTGATTGCGTTCTATCTTGGATCATTGGAGCCTACGTAATATACTATTGGTATCACAATGAAAACTACCTATATTATCAATACATTTGCCAATTATTTGGGGAGCCATTTGCAATATCCTGAGGGCCCAGTGCCCACAGGTAGAGAATCACATTATTTTAAATGTGGAAATATTGTGACATCTTGTTATGGTTCCTCCTACCTTCTCTTGAAAGTATTTATCTTTGAAGTTGAAGATCTCCACTGAGCCATCAGCTCGAGCCAGGGCCAGCCTGTGTGTGTGGGCATTGAAAGCCATGGCTCTGATGGCACTGGGCATGTAGTCAAAGAACCGCACCCGGTGCACTTTGAATTCACCCATGTTGTTGTCACCGGTCTAGGAGAATACACACAAGCATAATTTAGTAATGTACAGTCAAATCCTAATGTGTTAATGTGGTATTTCAATAGTGTACAAATGTAACCAAATGGACTCACTGCGAATTAAAGCTAAACTGCAATCTGTAACTTAGTCTAATGATTAAAGGTTATGCTGAAACAATCTATATGGTAAGAGTATGTTAATACAATATAACTAGTACATCTGGTCTCCCTACACCTGGTGGCGTCAGGTAGGACATCTACTGGTTGAGTAGAAGTAGTAGCCTACATCCTCAAGACCATAAGCTACTGGTTCTCAAAGTGGGGTCCGGTGATTTTACAATATAATTTGGGGTCTTAGATACCTTAAATGGGGGTCCGTAGCCTAATGCATGTAACATTGAGAATCCCTAGAGCTGTAAAAATCTTCTCTGTGAGTCCCTGGCATGTCAATTTGGGGGTCCTTTACACGAAAAGGTTTGAGAACCACCAATAAGCATGCCATATAATAAGCACTCTCCCCTGGCCCAAAACAGAGACTATCTGACTTTTGACAAGAGTGGTAGAAGTTTGGTTTCCCACGGGTCCTGGGTAGGACTTGACACATCGGATTGCATCTTTAACACTCAGGATGTTACAGTGTAATCAACCATCAACATGTGGTCCTCCATCAGTAGTATGTGTTCATAACTCCTGCTGTTTCTAAGCAGTGATCCAGGTTACTGCAGCGCTATCGCTAGCAAATACACAATCTTTAAAGTCAAGTACACACAACTACACATAATGAGGCTATTACTATGTATTTCATAGCATTTATACTCACGTAATGACGCCCTTTTAGTTTGAAACGTGTTTACTTCTTGCAAACTTCTAGTGCCACAAATCTAGCGTTGAAAACAAGAACCAACACCACGTTGGAGCACTTTGAACCGGACGTGAATCTGTCACTGCGGAACTGCGGAAATGCGTCACGAACGTGACTGCAAGCTCCGCCCAGCTGGCGGGAAGTTCTATATCTATGGTCGAACTATTCTTCTAGAGATAACATAATATCAGTTGTATCAGGCCAGATACATTATTTGCAGCAGTAACCACCTTCAAGGACGTTCATCATCAGATATCAGGAGGGCTATGGTTCAAATAGTTATACGGTAAGTGTCAAAAAAATATAGCTTTTGTCATCTGTCAGCTAAAATAGGACGCAGCGACGGGTGAGGTTCTATAGTGTGTGCCAGCGGCTACGTCATTGTAGTCCTTAGCGGCCATTTCTTGGGTAAAAACACAGGTGTTTCAATTGTTTGATTGCATAGAACTAATGCTATAGTCTAATCAGAACACCTGTGTAAGGCTGTGTTTACCCAAGAAATGGCCGCTCTTAGAACTACATTTGGCACACCCTATATGGGGCTAAAATCGCACTTGTGCTATAAATGGTACGTTAACTTTGGGACTCTCTGTTGTTGTAACCCAACCTACAAGTAAACATTAGGACCACTGACTTCACCCATTTTCAACCCATTTTCAGGGGTCTTCAACAGGGGGTCCGTGACCCCTAGGGGGCCCTCAGAGTTACTACAGGGGGTCCTCCAAATGATTGTGCTGTCAAACAATGAAACTATATGGAATCTCTGAAAAGGTTGTGGGGGCCCCTGCTTCATCTCTCTCTCTCTCAACTAAGGGGTCCTTCCTTGGCCTGAAAACGTTCAAGACCCCTGACCTATTAGGCATATTAATGCTCATTATAACATGTCACAATATCTGTAGTGTCTAATCACTCTGTCTTACACCTACAGTACAAATCAGCCTGCATTGCAATACTGTTTGAAGTAACAGTTACATCTAAGCATTACTGTAGGTTGATCTCATTGAATCCATAGAAAAGGACTGTTATTTATTAAAGGCTAGGACTATAGGACCCACCACAGTTCAAAGCAACTAGTGGACCAAGCTAGCCATAAATCATAACTCTTGTAGAGTGCTTTTATTTTGGGACGTTTTCTCTTGTAGAGAGTAATGTCCCAAAATAAAAGCACTCTACAAGAGTTATGATTTATGGCTAGGACCAAGCCAAAAGAAGTATGAGCATACAGTCCTGTACGATACAGGATATCTGGGCTGTAAGGCCAGACACCCTGGCTCGATCGCACAGCAGATGCTGAGCTCGATCCCCGATGGGAGTTGGAGGGTGATGAGCCCTGGTGTCCTGATGAGCATGTCCTGAAGGTCTATGGATGGATGGTCTTGAAAGCAGAGTCCTTAAGAGGTCTGATGGGTCATGTCCCGTCCAGTGACCTGTTGTCCAGTGTCCTACCAGTACCATGACTGAGTGTAGTGTTCCCTTCCTATAGGAGCAGTGTGGATGGAAAGAGCCTGCCAGAGTGGCTCCTGGTGGAACTTCAGGGAGAGGTGGTGTCCAGGGAGGACTCTGGACTAGCTGGAAATGTAATGGGAGATATGCTCTATACCAATGAGGTAAGAAACACATCGGGAGTCCCTTTTTTGCAGTGTATCAAAAAAGCACCTCAGTTGAGGTGGAGACGACGGAGGCATGCCGTCTCAGGTGACCTTGAGCCACGTGAGACACCGCCGAGCGATTCTTTCGGGTTGCCCGATGGGCAACTGCATTCCTACTTCATTAAATATTATTAGCTATTCATGAAGTGCTCCATTTTTACACAATGTGACTGTTGCCACTCTGTAATTATCAATTGGATTTGACATTAATTTGTTCTACAAACATACATTTTGCCTATCATTTCATAATGGCGGGTTTACTTTTCCGGCAAGTGGGCATGATCTTTGAGCAAGTATCTTATTAGTGTCAACCCCTGATGTAGTGACTAGTAAGTTGCCACCTTCCTTATCATCCCTCCATTCTCTCTTCTTGTCCCATCGCTCATCATGTATGTTCTTCACTCTGCTCTCTCTCTGCCAGGGGGTGCCCGTACTGATTGTGGGGCATCACATCCTGTATGGGAAGGTGGTGAAACTGGAGAAACCCTTTGCTGTCCTCAGTAAACATCCTGGCCAGGCGCACAATGCCGGGAGCAGCAATGACGGCGACGAGCCCATGGCTACGGACAAGCCAGGCCTGGCATCCACTTCTTACTCTGTCTCTGCCCTCGTCAAGAGGAAGCTCCTGTTTAAGACGCGCCCCAAACCTATCATTACTAATGTACCTAAGAAGGTGTAGCGCCACAGTGGTTGCAGAAAAAATGAAACGGACTGTGTGTTTTACCAATAAATATTCAAACCAAAACCCCTACAAAGGACACTGTATAGAAAGAGTGAAGTGTGCAGTAGAGTCTTGATAGGTTGGTAAGTTTTGTATTGCTGGTAGGCCTGTCTGATATTGTGCTTTGCTGCAACAGATAACATATTCAGTATGTGTACCAATGGCTACGCAGTTCAAGCTGGAAATGAACTGTTTATTTGGAGTTCCCATGGTGAATGCAGGACATTAACACTAGATGGCAGCAGATTACCTTCCTACAGGCCGAGTAGGGGAAATGCTTTGTGAGTTAATCAAGAGCATAGATGATAGCCTGGCTTGGCCAGACTGTATACTAATGCAGCTAACTAACTGCAGTATATATCCCCTCTTTGTTTTAACATGGGTGGATTGTCTAGCTGCGCTAGGCTATAGATATGAAGCTTCTCTCTAAAACTAAAATATCTGGTTACTCTAGTCTAGAGCAGGGGTGGGCAACTTTGCTGATCAAGAGGGCCACTATATTTCTACACTCATTCAGTGGGCCACATTGCATATTGTTACTGTCCAGCAAAAACCTCTGATCTCCAGTAAGAGTAGCAAAAATAGCCAATCTACAAACTTGTAGATCGGATATTTTTGCTACTGAAATTTAACATTTTGATTTACTTTCAACTGCATTTAGTTATACTTATGTTAACTTTATAAACTTAAATACACATTGGACTAACATTTTAATATACTACTATACTAGTAGTCATTCAACTACTAATATAGACTGAAGTAATTAAAGCGGGTCATCTTTGCATGTTTGGAATTGTAACAGCTTAAATCATTAATATATCAATCAGTATTCCGGAAGGTGGGGGCCGCATGTGGCCCCCGGGCCAGCAGTTGCCACGTCTGCTCTAGAGTCTGTTCGCTTAATATTAACTAGCCCTTACCCGTTCAAAGATATGAGCTCCGAAATGATGTGCAGTGTGTGGGTTATGGGATGTGCACTGTGCACACAGTATATGAGGGATGGAAAGTAACTTTAACTGGTGCTTGCATGCTAATATGTAGGAGCATCAATGTAAGAAATACCCGTTCCATTTAACGGCTACAGAGATACTGTGTACCGATCTGCATGATTTTTGGACAACATCTGTAACAGGGCCAGAACCCCCCCCCCCCGTGTGTGTGTGTGTGTGTGTGTGTGTGTGTGTGTGTGGGTTTGTGTGTGATTGTGCATGGCCTGAACAACAGCGCCCCTCCCTTAACATGTGTGGTCACAAAAGGTACTGTAGGCTAAATAGATATAGATACACCATAAAATTGCTAATATACAGCATACGATTTGTGAAAGTGACAAACGGGCTTCACAGTTATGTCAGGTGTGTTCATATGCTTATGGTGATGCGATTTCAGATCAATTGCTCCAGCCACTGAGGAGAAACGCTGTGACAGACACTCACTCAGACACTCACTCACTCAGACATTCGCAAAATTATAGTATAGATTGTGTCTTGAGACGTTGTGTTTTAGCCATTTCATATTCCCAAAAACAATTACATCCCTGCCCAAAATATTGCTAATTTGTCTGCAGAGGTATTAAGATTAGAGATGTGCCGATTGATCGGTGATTGATCGCCGATAATGCCTTTATCGGCTTTGATCGGTATCGGCTTTGCCGATCTACAAGCTAGATCAGCTATTTTCACATTATGTACCTGTGGGACTGAATGTAACCTCAGCTTCAACTCCTACAAGTTGAATTGGATACTAAAGGACCTCAGCCTGCAATCTCCTAATGTTTATACTTAATATACAATGTCAATGTTTTGTAAGAAGAATCATTAAATATATAAATGCTGCTACAGTAACACAATAAATAGAAGAATTTATGGATTTCA